>NC_091214.1:5616000-5755425 GCF_040958095.1 Procambarus clarkii | reverse complement strand
CAGCCGCGTCCAACAGCCTGGTTGATCAGTCCGGCAACCAGGAGGCCTGGTCGACGACCGGGCCGCGGGGACGCTAAGCCCCAGAAGCACCTCAAGGTAACCTCAAGGTAAGGTGATGTGGTGGAGGTTGACTCCATACTCAGTTTTAAATGTAGATATGATAGAGCCCAGTAGGCTCAGGAATCTGTACACCAGTTGATTGATGGTTGAGAGGCGGGACCAAAGAGCTAAAGCTTAACCCCCGCAAGCACAATTAGGTGAGAACACACACATACACACACACATGAATGATAAGGACAACGCAGCAGTGAATGAAATACTGAAGGCACTAGAGATGGAAGGGGCCGAGCATAGAATTGAGAAGGTTTTCAGGCTAGGCTGGTACAACAAAGACCGAGACCGTGTGTTAAACAGTGTTTGCAAACGAGAACACAAAGGAGATGATTCTAACAAGGAAAAGCCACCTGCAACATGTGGGAGAATTAAAAAAAGTATTCCTCCAGAGGGACATGACAAGGGAGAAGAGAGCCGTAGCGGCAGAAGCAAGGAAAAGCGAAGGGCAAGAAAGGAAAACCAAGAACTCACAGCTCCCAACACATCATCCCCAGAGGTGAGGGGGAAACCCAGAACCAGCTACCCAGTAACACCAGAGGGGAGGGCAACCAAACCACCCTCCTCTGCATAGAAACCCCCCCACCTTCCCCAAACCCCCCCTGCCTCCACTCAAACGCTAACCCAAATCTCCCTCCCTCCACACCCCATTCCCAGCTTGCTACCCCTCTCCTCCTCCCACCGTGTTCCCCCCTCCCCCTTTTTCCTTCCCTTCCATTCCTCCCTTCCCCCCTCAACCCATACCCTCCCTGTCCCCCACCCCCTTCACTTGATCACCCGCCCCTCACCCCAGTATCCTCTGAGACCCTGTTATCCACCTCACAAATCCTCACACCCATGGAACAGCTTCCTCCACCAGCAGAACACTCACCAAGGAGGCGATTTGAGAAGGGACAGAAGAAAGTGAGCCTCAGGGCAATGTACACTAGCATAGATGGAATTACAAATATAGCAAATGAGCTTAGAGAATGGGTACTAGAGGAAAACTCAGACATAATAGCACTCACAGAAACAAAGCTAACGAAAACCAGCTGACTCCATACACAGTTTCAAGTGTAGATATGATAAAGCCCAATAGGCTCAGGAACCTGTACACCTGTTGATTGACGGTTGAGAGGCGGGACAAAAGAGCCAGAGCTCAATCCCCGCAAGCACAATTAGGTGAGTACTCAGGAGGTCTGGTAGCTGAGCGGACAGCGCGCAGCACTCTTAATTCTGTGGCCTGGGTTAGATTCCCGGACCAGGCAGAAACAAATGGGTAAAGTTTCTTTCACCCCTGATGCTCCTGTGAAGGAGAGAAGGAGCTATTGGATGGAGGATCTAATCCAAGGGATTAAAAGCGAGTTATTTCAGCAAAACAGGACGCAGTTGAGAGAAAGAAACAAGAGCTTATGCTCTATATTCAGGAAGAGATTAATAAGGACAGAGAAGAATGGGAGAGGGAATGTGCTCGGATCACAAATTTATTAGGAAGGATTAACAACATTGCTAAGGACAGGGGATTAGTGGTGGGGGTGGATTAGTGAGTGCGGTTGGGATGGGGGATATCAAGGGGAGAGGCTACCAGCGTGAGAGTGACTCACTGAGAAGGAGGACTATTATACTACAAGCATTATTCGAATCAGGGGCAAATCAAGACATGAAAGGATAGAGATGGAAAAATATGAATTGCGTGATACATTGAGATGTATTAGGGCCGAAATGGCAGGAAAAGAGGTGGAACTCAGCTGCCGGGTTGAATCTTACAATTGTACCGAAAATTGACCTGTTCTGATACAATTCTCTAATGAAGAGGCAGTGGAGTACATAATGAAGAACAAGCATTTACTCAGAGGCAGTAAAACCAATTACAATATTTTAGTTGAGAGATATATGACGAAAGATGAACAAATAGCCCACCAGACGAGATGGCAAGAACGATACCATAACCCTAGGGGTCTCATGTAGCCTCACCTCCTAGATCACCTCCCAGGTGACCTAGGAGGTCAGCTTCCCAACTTTGCCCTCCTATACCTCCTTCCCCTGCTTCAACCCCCCAACAACTCCCTTGTCCCTGCTACATCGCACCTGTCAAGGACCCTAACGGGCCAAACCTTGCCCTCTCCAAACCCACCTTCCCACCCCTCCTCCCCTACTACCTCGTCCCACTCCCCTGCCCCTTCTACCCCATTGCCTTCAATTCCACCTGCTCCATCCCAGCTTCCACTGCACCCCCCTCTTTCCCAAACCCCACCCCAACCCTCATCCCTCCTCTGCACCCCCTGCTCCTATATAACCCCCTCACCTTGTGACCCCCTAATACCTTCCCCATCTCCCTTTTCCCCTCTTCTTCCCCAAAACCCACACCTACCCCTGATCCCCCCCCTGACTAATACACCATATCACCCACTCTCAGCACCCATTATCCATTCCCCCCTCAGCCCTCTAGCCCACACTATCCCTTCCCCCCCACCCCCCCAACCTCTAGCTGACTCTCAGCCTCACTCTACTTCTCAACCCCCCCCCCCCTATGACATTCAGATCCTCCCTAATTTTCAGACCCACTATGCCCTTCCTACCGCCCTAGATGCCCCGACCCCATTCACCTACCAGCCACCCCCCTGCACCCCACCCCAGACACCCCACCAACCCCCATTCGTCCTCCAGACCCCCCCCCCCCAGACCCCCCAAGACCTCCGGTGAAATGGTGAACTCTGGCACCAGAGTTTCCAAGAAGAGTCTCAAGGTTTGGTACACCAATGCTGATGGGGTATCCAATAGAGCAGAAGAGATAAAAGAAAGAATGAGGCAGACCCAGACAATAGTTGCAATAGTGGAAACTAAAATAAATGGCATGATCTCGGATGCAATATTTCCAGAGGGATACCAGGTTATAAGAAAAGAAATGACACAGAGACAAGGAGGGGGAGTGGCACTTCTAATAAAGCAGAAATGGAAGTTTGATGACCTGAAAAATCTGAGTACCAATGAAAGCACAAGCTCCAGACATGGAGCTCTGACAGTGGAAGAGAAGAAGATTGAGATCTTGATACTCTACAATACCCTGCCAAACAGTAGAAGGCACAGGCAAGAGTATGATGACAACAACAATGCATGTATAGATGCACTGCAGAGGGCAGCAAGAGTAGCGCATAGAATGAGAGCGAAGCTGCTGGTCATGGGGGACCTAAATCATAGAGAAATAAATTAGGACACAAGGAATCCCCATGGCGGGGGAGGAAACGTGGGGAGCGAAGCTGGTAGACGTTATTGACATGAATTTCCTAACACAGCATGTGAAGGAAGACAAAAGGGAAAGAGGAGGGGATACACCGAGTCTATTAGATCAAATTTTCATCCAGAATATAGAAGACATCGAGAATTTGGAACATGAAATACCACTTGGAGCCAGTGACCATTATGTCCTAGGCTTTGACTACATGATGGAACTCAAAATTGTGACCAAAGGACAAGAGGTCCGGGAAAGGAGAGTTGATTACAGGAAAGGGGACTAAAGAAGGATAAGGGACTACCTGGGATAAGTGAAGTGGGAGGAAGAAATTAGAGGAATAACAGTACAAAATATGATGAACCTAGTCATATGGAAATGCAAGGAGGCTGAAGAGAGATTTAATCCAAGAGTAATGGAAAAAACAGGAGGGAATATAATAACCCATGGTTTAATAGACAGTGCTAGGAAGCAAAAATGAGAAGCAGGAGGGAGTGGAGGAAGTACAGAAGACAAAGGACAGAGGATTAGATGTAGCAGAGTTAGGAACGATTACATTAACATAAGACGAGTATCAGAAAGAAATTATGAGCGTGATATTGCAATCAAAGCGAAAAAGCAACCTAAATTACTACATACGAATATAAGAAGAAATATGTCGGTAAATGACCAAGTGACAAGACTGAGGAAAATAGAAGGGGCATATACAGAAAGTGACAAGAAAATCTGCGAGGTACTGAATGCAAGTTTCCATGGAGTGTTCACAACCGAGCCTGAGCAGCTACCATTGTTAGAAGAGATTACCCTAGAATATTAGATATAGAGGTGACAGCATAGGAGGTAATGAAACAGTTGACAACACTGGAGGCAGCTATAGTGGTTGGAACAAAGTATCACCATGGATACTAAAAGAGGCAGCGCAGACCCTCAGCATGCCTCTGGCAATGATCTTTAATGAGTCACTTATGTTGGGAGAATTTGCTATTTGTTGGAAGAAGGGAAATGTCGTATCGATTTTCAAGAAAGGAGATATGGAGGAGGCACTTAACTACAGACCCATATCACTGACAAGCATCCCCTGCAAAATACTTGAAAGAATACTTAGGCTAAAACTTATTGCACACCTGGAGAGCATTAGGTTTGTAAATAAGCACCAACATGGGTTCTGGACAGGGAAATCATGCCTAACAAACCTTTTGTAATTCTATGATAAAATAACAAGGATAAGGCAGGACAGAGAAGGCTGTGTAGACTGCATATCTCTAGGCAGCCAAAAAACCTTCGATACAGTACCGCACATGAGACTGCTATTCAAACTGGAGAGGCAGGCAGGAGTAAGCGGAAATGCCGTAGCATGGGTAAGGAACTACCTAACAGGAAGAAGTCAGAGAGTAATGGTAAGGGGCGAGAAGTCGGACTAGCGAACAGTAACGAGTGGAAGCTCAATGTTCGCGGATGACGCAAAATTCATGAGAAGAGTTGTGACAGATGAGGATTGCAGGATCCTCCAAGAGAACCTGAACTGGTTGCAGAGATGGTCAGAGAAATGGCTACTGGAGTTCAACACGGGTAAATGTAAAGTTATGGAAATGGGATCAGGAGATAGGCGACCAAAGGGACAGTACATAATGAAGGGGAACTGCCTACCTGTAACGATTCGAGAAAGAGACCTGGGAGTGGACGTAACACCTAATCTAACTCCTGAGGCACATATAAATACTATAAGGACAACAGTGTACTCTACACTGGCGAAAGTTAGAACTTCATTCAGAAACCTAAGTGAGGAGACTTTTTGGGCGCTTTACACTGCCAATGTGAGACCAGTCTTAGAGTATGCCGCACCATCATGAAGTCCCCACCCGAAGAAACACATAAGGAAACTGGAAAAGGTTCAGAAGTTTGCGACGAGGCCTATTCCAGAGTTATGAGGTATGGGATATGAAGAGCGCCTGAAGGAACTGAACCTTACGACACTAGAAAAAAGAAGGGAGAGAGGGGATATGATAGGAACATTTAAAATACTCAGGGGAATTAACAAATTTGGAAATAGATGAAATGTTCACACGTAACAGTAACAGAACGAGGGTACATGGGGTGGAAGCTGGAAAATCCGACGAGTCACAGAGATGTTAGGAAGTATTCTTTTAGTGAGAGGGTAGTGGAAAAGTGGAATGCACTTAAGAAACAGGTTGCGGAAGCAAACTCTGTTTATAATTTTAAAACTAGATATGATAGGGAAATGGGACAGGAGTCAAGAGTCATTGTTGTAAACAACCGATGGCTAAAATGGCGGGATCCAAGAGTCAATGCTTGATCCTGCAAACACAAATAGGTGAGTACACACAGTCCAGTGGAGAGGAGGGACAAGGACAAAAATGAAGTTAATGAGATCCTTAAAGGGGTAAAGATAGAGAGGGCTGACCAAAATATTGAGAAGGGTTTCAGGATCGGACAGTACAACATGGACAGAAACCGATTGATAAAGGTGGTATTCACGAGCGAGAGAACAAAAGAAGACTTGTTAGCAAGGAAGAGAGGTCTTAGCAAATGTACAGAAGTTCGAAAAAGAATTACTGCAGAGGGATATGAAAAGGGACGAGAGAATAAGGGTAGGTGCCACGAGGAGGGAGAGCAGGGAGAAAGAAAAGAATCAGGGAGTCACAACCCGGAGCCCTACAATCCCAGAGGGGAGTGAGGAATCCTCCACAATCAGCATAACAGACACAGTGAGAAAAGCACCACCCCCACCCTCCACCCAATAAATGTCCTACCTGCCACAACCCCCGGTGCCCAACTTGGGCACCCTCCCCCCACTCCCAAGGATCTCCCTTCTCTCCCACCCCCAAGCCTTTCTAATCTCCCATGCCCTCTGTTCTCCCTCCACCCCCCAAGCCCTCCATTCTCCCCCACTCCCCTAAACCCTCCAGCATCCCCTACCCTCCTGAGCCCTCCCTTCTCCCCCACTCCCCTAAGCCCTTCCTTCTTCCTCATCCGCCCTCAGTACTCCCTTTCCCCCAACCTCCCCCCCCCTTAAGCCCTCCTTCCTCTTCTGCCCCCCAAGTTCCCCATTCCCCCAAGCCCTCACTCCTCCAATAACCCCCCCCCAAGTCTCCCCTTCTCCCTCTGTTACGGTATATCGTATTCGTGTTATTTCATCGCATAAAGGCACGATTATTTAAGTCATACGTTCATTATTACAGGAAGAACGAGGTTAACAACCATGGAGGTCGTTAACTGTCAGCACGGTGTGGCTCGTCCGGTGGCGGGAATGTCTGTTAGCCAATCAGAACCACCGGGCGAGGTAACGTGTGCTGGCCGGAGCATGTGGAGAGACAGACATCTACTCCCCTCCATTGAGTCTACAGGCTGTCGCCGCGTTTGGATGTGTGACCAACGGACCCAACTGTTAGTGTGCTCCGCCCTCATGAAGGAAGAGGACCTCGAGGCATGGTCGACGTTCTTGAAAGTTATGGAAGATAACAGCTGTGAGATTTAGAGGTCGGCGTGGAGGTAACGATTTTCCTGATAGCGGTACAAATTGCAGGAAAGTAGATGATTTATAAGTGGGAAGATCAATCGGACAAGAGACGACCGTAGCATGGTCGTAGTATCTTTCTCTCTTCTGGGGTGTGAGTTTTCAGTTGCATATGTCCTGGGGACCATTCAGGCTTGTTCGCATTTGTGTTCCTCACGTGTTGCCCCAAAGAATGAGGTGATTTGGTAAAATGCTATGCCCAAGATAACTATCCGAGTGCCGGCGGTGGGGTGGTTCAAATAGCCTCGGCTATCACCTCATTATCTCCGGTCGTGATGGTCAAGTGGATTAAGGCGTCTTGTACATACCAGATGCGTTGCTTCTGGGAGTATGGGTTCGAGTCACTTCTGGGGTGTGAGTTTTCAGTTGCATATGTCCTGGGGACCATTCAGGCTTGTTCGCATTTGTGTTCGTCACGTGTTGCCCCAAAGAATGAGGTGATTTGGTAAAATGCTATGCCCAAGATAACTATCCGAGTGCCGGCGGTGGGGTGGTTCAAATAGCCTCGGCTATCACCTCATTATGTCCGGTCGTGATGGTCAAGTGGATTAAGGCGTCTTGTACATACCAGATGCGTTGCTTCTGGGAGTATGGGTTCGAGTCACTTCTGGGGTGTGAGTTTTCAGTTGCATATGTCCTGGGGACCATTCAGGCTTGTTCGCATTTGTGTTCCTCACGTGTTGCCCCAAAGAATGAGGTGATTTGGTAAAATGCTATGCCCAAGATAACTATCCGAGTGCCGGCGGTGGGGTGGTTCAAATAGCCTCGGCTATCACCTCATTATGTCCGGTCGTGATGGTCAAGTGGATTAAGGCGTCTTGTACATACCAGATGCGTTGCTTCTGGGAGTATGGGTTCGAGTCACTTCTGGGGTGTGAGTTTTCAGTTGCATATGTCCTGGGACCATTCAGGCTTGTTCGCATATATATATAGATATATATAGATATATATATAGATATATATATAGATATATATATATATATATATATATATATATATATATATATATATATATATATAGGATAACGACAGCAGCGTACTCTACACTGGCAATAGTTAGAACATCATTCAGAAACCTAAATAAGGAGGCATTTAGGGCGCTTTACACTGCCTTCGTGAGGCCAGGTCTTATAGTATGCTGCCTCATCATGGAGTCCACATCTGAAGAAGCATACAAGGAAACTGGAAAAGGTTCAGAGGTTTGCAACGAGACTCGTCCCAGAGTTACGAGGGATGGGGTATGAGAAGCGCCTGAAGGAAATGTGCCCTACGACACTAGACAAAAAAGAAGGGAGAGGGGGGACATGATTCGAACGTATAAAATACTCAGGGGGATTGACAGAGTGGACAGAGACGAAATGTTCACACGGAATAGTAACAGAATGAGGGAACATGGGCTGAAGCTGGAAATTCAGATGAGTTACAGAGATGTTAGGAAGTTTTCTTTTAGCGTGAGAGTAGTGGAAAAAATGGAATGCACTTAAGGAACAGTTTGTGGAAGCAAATACTATTAATAATTTTAAAATTAGGTATGATAGGGAAATAGGACTGGAGTCATTGCTGTAAACATCCGATGCTCGAAAGGCGGGATCCAAGAGTCAATGCTCGATCCTGCAGACACAACTAGGTGAGTACACATCATGTGGTCACAGATGGTGGAGTGGATTAAGGCATCGTGACGCCAGTTACAATGTGGTCCTGAAGGTCCATGTTCGAGTCACTTCTCGGGTCTGGAGTTTTTATTTAGGGGTCTGGTAGCTGAGTGGACAGAGCGCAGGACTCGTAATTGTGTAGCCCGGGTTCGATTCCCGGACCAGGCTGAAACTAATGGGAAAAGTTTCTTCACCCTGATGCCTCTGTTACCTAGCAGGAAATAGGTACTTGGAAGTTAGACAGAAGTTACGGAGCTGCTTCCTGTGTGTGTGTGTGTGTGTGTGGAAAGATAAAACATAAAAAAAATAATTAGTAGTTAGTAACAGTTGATTGACCTTTGAGAGGCTGGCCGAAAGAGCAGACCTCAACCCCTGCAAGCACAACTAGGTGAATACACACAACACACACACACACCCTCTCTCTCTCTCTTCTTCCCTCGCCCTCCCTCCCCCCCCCCCCCCTCTCTCTCTCTCCCTTCTTCCCTCGCCCTTCCTCCCCCCCTCTCTCTCTCTCGCCCTCCCTCCCCCCTCTCTCGCCCTCCTTCCATCTCTCTCACCCTCCCTCCCTCCTCCTCTCTCGCCCTTCCTTTCTTGCGCCCTCTTCCACCCACTCGCCCTCTCCCTCAAATTCTCGCACTCTCCCTCTCTCTCTCTCTCTCTCTCTCTCGCCCTTTCCCTATCTCACCCTTCCTCTCTCACCATCTCCCTCTCTCTCTCTCTATCTCTCTCACTCTCACTCTCCCTTCCTCTCTGCCCGCCCCCCCCCCCTCTGGCTAACCCTATCAAAACATATCAGGGAAAGTGACAAAGATGGCAGGAGGATGCACAAGGAAAACAGGGGAAAAGTCAAAGTGATCATATTAAGGAAATGTTAGCCCAAGTTTGGGAGGACTTCAGGAGGGAGATGCATGAAATGAAGAACACAATTAACAACTTGCAAAGTGAGCTGATAGCAGCAAAGAAGGAGATCAAATCCCTCACAGAGAAAAATAATGAGGCTGAGCATTAGATAAATCATCCAAAGGGAAGATGGAAATAGCACATTGGAAGGAATATGCCTCTGTACCTAAAACATTTGCAGAAATACTGGGAAAGAGCTCAGAAGCACTGGCCACAGTGAAGGAGGTAGCCATGCAAGCAGCCTACCTCACAGGAAGCAGCAAGGTGCACCAGTCAGCTGCTTGAAAGAAAAAGATCAGTGGTTTCTGTAGGCATCAAAGAACAGGAAGATTCCAATAGGTAAGAATGGAATACCAAGGACAGAGAGGCAGTAAATGGATTATTAAAGGGGTTAAAGATGGAAGGGGCTGAACATAACATTGAGAAGGTTTTCAGACTTGAGCTGGTACAACAAGGACAGAGACCGCCTGGTAAAGATAGTGTTTGCAAACGAGGCCGACGAAGGAGGATATTCTAGAAAGGAAGAATATTCTAAGAATATTCTTAGAATAGGAAGAAGGAATAGAATATTTTATTCTATTCCTCCAAATCTGCAGTATTTGGATGGAAGACGAAAACGTATTCCTGCAGAGGGACAGGATGAAGGAGGAGAGAGCCATGGCGACAGAAGCAAAAAAGAAGTGCAGGGAGAGAAAAGTAAACCAGGAAATCACAGCCAACAATCACAATAACACAACATTCCCAGAGACAAGAGGGGAACCCACAACCAGCATCCCAGCAACAACAGAGGGGAGAGGCAACACCACCACCCTCCTCTGCATTGAAACCCTCCCTACCCATCTCCCTACCTGCCCCACACTCAAATGTTCACCCAACCCTTACATTCCGACCCTGTCACCCCTCCTCCATTCCCCACCATGTCCCCCCCCCCCCCCTTCCCTCCGTGTCCCCCCCTCCTCCATCATCCCATACCCTCCCTATTCCTCAGTCCCCCCCTCACCCCATATCCTCCATGTCCCCCCTACCTCCTTACCCCATATCCTACCTGTCCCCTCCTTCCCTTCACCCCACAACCCCCCACCCCCCAACCCCAGAACCCCTCTGAGACCCTGTTAACCACCTCACAGATCGTCACACCTATTGAACAGTTTCCTCCATCAGCAGAACGCTCACCGAGAAGGGAACAAGAGAATGAACAGAAGAAAGTGAGCTTCACGGCAATGTAAACTAACGTGGATGGGATTACAAATAAAACAAGTGAACTTGGAGAATGGCCACTAGAAGAAAACCCAGACATAATAGCATTCACAGAAACAAATTCTAACGAAAACCATAACAAATGCAGTGTTTCCATAGGACTACTATGTAGTGAGGAAAAAGAGAAGGAAGAGGAAGGAGGTGGTGTATCTCTGCTGATAAGAAGAGGCTGGAGTTTTGAAGAGATGGTTATTCAGGGCTGTGAAGATTTCAGTGACTACTTAACTGGTACCATAGCATTTGGAGGACATAAAATTATAGTAGTAGTCATATATAACCATCCCACCAAATGACAGATGACCCAGACAGGAATATGATAGAAACAACATGGCCACCATCAACATAATAGAGAGAGCAGCTTCTGTAGCTAGCAGGAAGGATCCAGACTACTAATCATGAGAGACTTCAACCACGGTAAGATAGATTGGGAGAACAGAGACCCACATGGAGGACTCACCACATGGAGAGCTAAGCTGCTGGACGTGGCAACAGGAAACTTTCAAAGCCAACACATCAAGGGACCGACAAGAATGAGAGGATGAAATGAACCAGCTATACTTGATCTGATATTTACCCTAAATGAGTCGGGTATAAGGGAAGTTAAGTTGGAAGCTCCCTTGGGAATGAATGATCACAGTGAATTGATCCTTGAGTACCTGGTAGAGCTAGGAGTTATCTTCCCCACAAAAGAACTGGGAAACAAATATCTGGCATACCATAAGGGAAATTATGAGGAGATGAGAAAATTCCTAGGGGATATACCATGGGACACAGAACTCAGAACTAAGTCCATACAAGACATGATGAACTTTGTCACCCTAAAAGTGTCAGGAAGCCGTAAACAGGTTTATTCAGGCCCGGCAGGAAAAACCGAGAAGCAAAAGAAGAATTCGTGGTTTAATAGGGCATGTATGAAAGCAAAGGAACTGAACAACTGAAAATGGAAGTTGAAATTTCAGATGGAACTGAAATTGGGTGAAGGGAGCAGAAGACTGAACACAAGGTGTCATCTGGGGGGTAAAATCCTGCATGACTCAAATAAAGAGAGACAGATCTGGGGGTTGATATCACACCGAACTTTCTCCACAGAAGCCCACATCAAAATTACTGTGTCACATCTTGGAACGGTGGTTACCTGCCTTAGAGCAACGGCAGTGTGGTGCCTAGGTGCCTGGACACACTCACAAACATTCATACAATCACACAATCACTCACACATTCACTTACACACAAACGACAGCGGCGACAAATACCGTGGCCGCATCAAGGCTCTCAGCGGAGGGTTGTCACCAATGGGGGAGGGGGGGGGGGGCATGACGGAACCTCCAGCTTTAGAGGGAGATGTTTTAGTGGATCGCAGTGAGGATGCTGCTCTGCCACCTACAACACCCTGACCAGTACGTAAGTCGTCTACGAACGATTCTGTACAGCACATTAGCATTAAATTTTTCCATATATGGGATGCAGGCTCCCGCACTATTTGGCGAGACTTCCCCGGGTTTCCCCTTACATGGGGAACTCTCTCTTGGGAGGACGGACGGACGGACACACACACACACACACACAGAGACAGACAGAGAGAGAGAGAGAGAGAGACAGAGAGAGAGAGAGAGAGAGACAGAGAGAGAGAGAGAGAGAGAGACAGAGAGAGAGAGAGAGAGAGAGAGAGAGAGAGAGAGAGAGAGAGAGAGAGAGAGAGAGAGAGAGAGAGAGAGAGAGAGAGAGAGAGAGAGAGAGAGAGGGGGGGGATGCAGGAATGGCACGGGTGTCTCTCTTTTAGACTCCGGTCTTTGACCATTCCAATGCCAGCCGTACGCGATATCGTTGCTTCTCCAGCCAGGATTCTGCCTTAGAGGCTTTCAGGCATAATCCCACACACGTAGCCTCGCTCCACTGGCCGATCGACCAAGAACGAAACCATTTGTCCGAACCCTGCCGTTCCTCTCGTACTGAGCAGAACTACTATCTCAACGACACAGTTTAACAGTAGGGTAAAACTAACCTGTCTCACGACGGTCTAAACCCAGCTCCCGTTCCCAATAGGTAGGTGAACAGTTCAACACTTGGTGAATTCTGCTTCACAATGATAGGAAGAGCCGACATCGAAGGATCAAAAAGCGACGTAGCTATAAAAGCTTGGCCCCCACAAGGCAGTTATCCCTGTGGTAACTTTTCTGACACCTCATGCTTAAAACTCCTAAAGTCAAAAGGATATATATAGGCCTTGCTTTTTCTGTCCGTATTTGTACTGAAAAGCAGGATCAAGCCAGTATTTACCCTTTTTCTGTTCGCGAGGTTTCTGTCCACGCCGAGTTGGCCTCGGGACACCTGCGCTATCATTTGACAGATGTACTGCCCCAGTCAAACTCCCCACCTGATAATGTTCTCGGAGCAGGATCCAACGCCCGTTGGTTTGGAGTCGAAGGACACCACAGCTGGAAGATGAAGCAAACCAAAGATGCAGAGGCCCGAACCTCTCGGCCAAAAGGAATAAATAAAACGGAGTCAATCAAAAGGAATCTGTTGAAGCTGAATGTAACAAAGACTGTTGGGTCTCCCAGAATCTCACCATAGATACTAAAGGAAGGTGCAGAAGCACTAAGTGTGCAACTGTCTATGGTGTATAGCAGGTCACTGGAAACAGGAGACCTACCGGAAAGCTGGAAGACAGCTAATGAAGTCCTAATATACAAAAAGGGTGACAGGCAAGAGGCACGGAACTACATGCTAGTTTCCCTAACTTGTATACCATGCAAGGTGATGGAGAAGATCGTGAGGGAAAAGGATCGTAGAGTATCTGGAGGGAAATAGCTTTGTAACACACCACCAGCATGGGTTCAGAGATGGTAAATCGTGCATAACAGGTTTAATAGAATTCTATGACCAAGCAACAAAAATTGGGCAATAAAGAGAAGGGTTGGCAGCCAGCATTTTCTTGGTCTGTCAGAAAGCCTTTGACACAGTATCCCATAAAAGGCTGTTACAAAAGTTGGAGAAACAGTCAGGAGTAAAAGGTAAGGTGCTCTAGTGGATATAAGAGTATCTAAGCATCAGGAAACAGCGAGTAACTGTGAGGAGGGGGAGACATCAGAGTGGCAAGTTGTCACCAGCGGAGTCCCACAGGGCTCTGTACTTGGACCCATCCTGTTTCTAATATATGTAAACGATCTTCCAGAGGGTATAGATTCTTTCCTCCCAATGTTTGCTGATGATGCAAAATTTATGAGAACAGTCAAGACAGATGAAGATAGACAGCGACTACAGGATGACCTGGATAAACTGGAGGAATGGTCTAGAAAATGGCTACTGAAGCTCAACTCAGGAAAGTGTAAAAGGATAAAATTAGGCGAAGGGAGCAGAAGGCTGAACACAAGGTACTATCTGGGAGGTGAAATCCTGCAAGAGACAAATAGAGAAAAAAAGATCTGGAGGTTGATATCACACCAAATTTGTCCTCAGACGCCAACATCAAAATGATATCATCAACGCCATATGCTAGGTTGGCCACCATAATAGGTGCCTTTAGAAACTTGTGCAAGGAATCGTTCAGGACCCTGTATACCACTTAAGTCAGACCAATCCTGGAGTATGAAGCTCCAGCCTGGAGTACATACCTAGGTAAACACAAGACAAAGTTAGAGAAGATTCAGCGGTATGCTACCAGACTCGTCCCGAAACTGAGAGGTATGAACTACGAGGAAAGGCTAAAGGAGCTGAACCTCACGTCCCTGGAAAACAGAAGAGTAAGGGGAGACATGATAACCACCTATAAAATTCTCAGCGGAATTGACAGGGTGGACAAAGACAAACGCCTTAGCACAGGTGGAACACGAACAAAGGGCACAGGTTGAAACTTAATACCCAAATGAGCCACAGAGACATTAGAAAGAATTTTTCAGTGTCAGAGTAGTTAGCAAGTAAGTAAGTAATTATCAAAAGAAGGCACCAAACCGGGAAGGCTATGTAGCACCATCAAATGTGTGGAATAATCAGAGGGCGCTAAATATCACCAAGGATGCCAATACGAGAACAAAAACACATAAGGCGAACGATATCAAAAGTATCCGAGTCACCAAGAATTCTATTGAGGGACAGGTGACCTCGAGGGGCAGTCGGAAAGCAAGACACACGCTCGTCCTGAAAGTCAGGACATTCAAGAAGGACCTGCACGACCGTAAGAGGGACAATGCAATTAGGACAATAAGGAGCAGGGCGGCGCTCCATCAAGTGACCATTTGTTAAGCGAGTATGGACAATACGCAACCTCGCCAGAGCTGTTTCCCATCGCCGGTTACAGTGGTAGGAGGACGGCCACGAGGAAACACAACACTTAAGAGTACGTAGTTTGTTACTAGTAACAGACGACAAAGAAGCTTGCCAACGGGTAAGGACGGAGGAATGGATAATTAACCGGGTAAAAGTCGGAATATGGAATACCTTTACGAGAGATGGGACAAGAGTGGACAGCTTCCTTGGCAGCAGCATCCGCACGCTCATTTAAAGACACACCAATATGGCTGGGAACCCAACAAAACTCAACCGACTTAAATTTACTGTGAAGAAGAAACATCCAATGCTGGATCTCGACAACTACTGGATGAACCGGATTAAAGGACCCAAGAACCATGAGGGCACTACGAGAGTCAACAACAACTACAAAGGAAGTCTGACAACGAGAAAGCAGGAAATGAAGAGCATAGAGAATAGCATAAGCTCCGCTGTAAAGATGCTAGTCTCCGGAGGTAAGCGACACATATAAGTGCGATCAGGAAAAACAACAGAGTAGCCAACACCGTCCGCAGACTTAGACCCATCGGTGAAGACAGAAACGGAGCGGGAGTGAGAAGAAAAGTGCTCAAGGAAAAGGCATTTTAGAACCGTAGGAGGGGTAAATGCTTTAGTGATACGGGTCAAGGATGTACAAAACCGCGGAAGAGGGACTCTCCACGGGGGCAAAGAAGGAACAACACGAGGAGAAACATTAGAAATACGAACGGAAAGAGAGTCCTGTAGGCGAGATAACCGGACAGAAAAAGGGAGGTGGTGAAGAGGAACAGGAACCGCAGGAGGGGTAACAGTTAAAGCACGACAGAGGCGAGAGGAAGGATGTTGTAAGTACCGCGCATGATAGCAAAGACAGTAGCGATAACGGCGGTCTTGGAGAGACAGGAAGCCAATGTCAACATACAAGCTAAGGACGGGAGTCGAACGAAAGGCACCAGAACTGAGGCGCAACCCAGTATGGTGCAAAGCATCAAGACGGCGAAGAGTAGAAGGAGAAGCAGACAAGTAAGCAGGGCTACCATAATCGAGCTTAGACAGGACGAGAGAGGAATGTAAAGCAAGGAGAGTGCGCCTATCTGTCCCCCAAGAAGTATGGGATAATACCCGAAGGAGGGTAAGGGCCTAAAGAGCACTCAACACGGAGGTAAGAGATATGGGGAGACCAAGGCAAACGAGTGTCAAGGAATAACCCCAAAAGCTTCGCGGAATCTTTGTACTCAAGGGGATGACCATAAAGTGACAAAGAGGGACGAAGAACGACCCGTTTCCGCGTAAAAGTCATGGCACAAGTCTTAGAAGTAGAGAACTTGAAGCCATGATCGGTGGCCCAAGATGACACGGCATCAATTGCAAGTTGAAGCCAGAGCTGAAGGAGAGGCGAATCATCACCCTGACACCTGAAGGAAGAGAGGAAAGAAGACCATTGAGGGCAACAAGAAAAAGAGTAGTGCTCAGAACACTACCCAGGGGCACACCTTCGTATTGCTGAAAAGAGGGAGAGAGAGCGGTACCAAGGCGCACCCAAAAGGAACGACGAGAGAGGAAGCTACGGAGAAAGAGAGGGAGATGACCACGAAGGTCAAAAGAATGAAGTTGAGATAGAATATGATACCGCCAAGTGGTGTCGTAAGCCTTTTCCAGGTCAAAAAGGACGGCAACAACGGAGGTCTTCGCAGCAAAAGCAGTACGAATATAGACCTCTAAGTTCACCAGGACATCTGTCGTGCTGCGGCACTTGCGGAAACCAAATTGAGAAGGGGAGAGGAGGTGATGGTGTTCCAGGAACCACATCAGACGAACGTTAACCATACGTTCAAAGAGTTTGCAGACACAACTTGCGAGGGCAATAGGGCGAAAGTCATTAGGGGAAGTACCCAGGGACCCTGGTTTTCGAACAGGGAGGACAACGGCATCGAGCCAGTCCTCAGGGACTGACGACGACTCCCAGATCCGATTATACAGACCCAGTAAATACTGAGACGTGCACGGAGGGAGATGGCGAAGCATCTCATAATGAATACCATCGGGGCCCGCCGTCGTAGAACCGCAGAGGGCCAGGGCAGAACGAAGTTCAGAGAGAGAGAAGGGATCATTATAGGGAAGCTGAAGACGAATGCAGAAATCTAAAGGACGAGACTCAAGGACAGGTTTACGAAGAAGGAAAGATTGGGGAAGATGAAGACCAGAGCTAACAGAAGAAAAGTGGGAACCCAGTTCGGAAGCGACCTGCAACGGGTCCGCCACAAGAGTATCATGGAGGTGATGGACCGGTGAAACATCGGGAACGAACTTACCCGCTATCTTGCGGATAGGCTTCCAGATCTGGGGCAGAGGAGTTTCGGACGCGGCGGTGCCTCTTCCAGGCTGCACGCTTACAGCGGACAGCCCGAGCACAGTCCGCATTCTACCAGGGAACGCACTTCCGTGGACCCTGAGAGGAAGAGCGAGGAATAGAGCGGAGGGCAGCGTTGAAGACAGTGTCATGAAAAAGGAGGAGAGCGCGAGAGAGAGGCAGAAGGGAGAGGTCAGAGAGAGCAGCACTGAGGGTAAATAGGGTCCAGTCCGCCTTAGCAAACTGCCACCTAGAGAAAGAGAGGAAAGGGCGAAAAGAGAAAAAGGAAACAAGGATGGGGAAATGATCACTTCCATGGAGGTCATCAAGAACCTGCCACGTGAAATCTAAGTAAAGAGAAGAAGAGCAGAGAGACAGCTCAAGACAAGAAAGGGTGCGAGTCCGAAAGTCCAAATGAGTGGGCTCACCAGAATTCAGAAGAGACAGGGAAGAAGAGAGAAACGGCTCAAGAAGGCGACCCCGGGTATTCGTCAGAACGTCACCCCAAAGGGAATGACGACAATTGAAGTCACCCAGCAGGAGCACAGGCTCCGGCAAGGAGTCTAGGAGGTGTTTCAAATCAGGAAGAGAAAGCGGGACACTCGGGGGGGAGATAAATGGAACAAACTGTGTACCATTTCCCCACAAAGATACGAGCAGCAGAACAATGGAGAGGCGAAGGAAAAAGTAAGGAGACAAAGGTAACATCAGTACGGATCAGGAGAGCAGAAGAATTAGAAGCCCAAGCAATGGCTGGGGGGGGGGGGGGAGAGAAAGGAATAGCAACGAAAACGACCAGGACGAGCACCATGCATCGGCTCCTGGAGACAGACACAAAGAGGCGAAAACCGCGAAATCAGAAGTTGGAGTTCGAGGAAATTGGCGTAATAACCTCGAACGTTCCATTGAAGAATAGACATCGACGAGAAAAGAAAGGACAAAAACAGAGAACAAGGTAGAGACAAAAGCGAAAGAGCAACAGAGCACGTTAAAGAATATCAGGGTCGGGATCAGGGTCAGCAAAGTCAGGGTTAGGGGGCATGGGTAAACTGAGCAAAGATGGAGGGAAGGATGCGGGAGAACAGACCAGAGGTGGGCGGGCGGGGTCCGGAGGAGGAGACAACGGAGAGGAGCAGTCAAGGACAGCAGAAGGAAGAGGGGGGGGTAGAAAGAGGGGAGCGCACCTCAGCAAGGGCAGCAACCAAGAGGGAAGCGGGGGCTAAAGAAACCTCCATAGCAGGAACAGGGGGCGCAACCACCAAAATGGGAGGGGAAGGAGCGAGAGAGGCAGAAGTAGGGGCTGAGGATGAAAGCGAAACCTTCTTACCCACCGGGGAGGAGGAAGGAGAGGAGCCAGGCTTACGCTTCTGACTTAAAGAGACAGGTGTCCCAGCAACCACGTACTGGGCAACGGATTCTAGCGTCTCAAGAGGAGAAGCTGAACGAGAGCACACATGACGGCCGTTTGGAGAGCGATGAACATCAGCCCGCACCGACAAGCGGCGGGGAGAGTCAAGAGACGGAGGGGAAGGATGGGAAGGAGGAACGGAGGGAGACGAGGAAGAAGACACAGGAGACAAGACAGACCGGGTAGAAAGAAGGGGAACCCCAGACAGAGGACAAGGAGGTGGATCCTTCGGGAGAGAACCCAAAGGAACAGAGGAGGGGGCAGTGGGCGTATCAGGGTCCAAGGCCCGGAAACGGTTGTGAGTCTGAGGAAGGTGGGAAGGACGAGGAGAGGAAGAGCGCAACACGCGAGCATAAGAGATATTAGCATAAGGCGGGAGCCGGCGAACCTGGTGTCTCACCTCAGGAAAAGATAAACGCTCCCGGTGCTTTAAGTTGAGGACGGATGCCTCAAGCTTGTAATGGACACACGCACGGGAGAAGGTAGGATGGGCTTCACCGCAGTTGAGGCAACGAGCCTGGGGAGAAGTGCTCTCCGACTTAGAGTGACCTTCGCCACCACACAAAGGGCAGAGAGAGACAGTCCCGGAGCAGCGGAGGGCACCATGCCCAAACCTCCAGCACTTGTTGCAGAGCCGAGGAGAAGGAATGTACTCCTGGACAGAGCACCTGGCACCAGCAAGAATGACAGAGGGTGGAAGGGTCCTACCATCAAAGGTAATCTTCACAACCCGGAGTGGTTGACGGCGACTACCACGAGGGGGGCGAGTAAACGTGTCCACCTGGAGAATAGAATGGCCCTGGGCAGCAAGGATATGTCGAATATCGTCGTGGCAGTCGCGCAGGTCCCGAACACCGGTCGCAACATGGGGCGGGAGCAGAATAGTGCCAACACTGGCATTCAACTGAGCGTTCTTCGAGACCCGAACAGGGGTCTCGCCAAGGCAGCCAAGCGGGAAGCAGCATCCTGAGGAGCAACAATGACACGTGTACCGAGACGAGTGGGGTTGAAAGTAATGGAGGCATCCACGGAATGAACGAGATGTCGATGGAGGGAGAAATCGTCAGGAGGCGCAGAATCAAGAGGGAGGAGATCAAAATATTTGGCCCACGAAGCGGGACCAAACAAGGCTTGATAGGTAGCAGAACTGGAATGAATCGAGCGAGGGCGGCCGTGACGAGGACGGCGGTGAGAACCCCCAGAGAGAGAGGGGTTAAAAGGCGCAGTAGTTACAACTAGAGATGGAGCCGCGCTAGGGGACGAGGTAGTCACCACTGGGGGCTTAGAGCTCAACCCAACCACAGAGGAGGGAGGGGAGCCAGGGAAAGGAATCAGAGAGGAGCAAGGTCGGGGCCCAATGCAGCGGAGGCTACAGAGCCCGGTCTTCCAACACGGACCGACTCACGGGCTTGGTCGCCCACCCCACGAGCCTGAGAAGGTAAAGCAGAAACAGTCGAAACAGGGGTTATCATCATTACGAAAAGGAATATTCATTCACGAATGTGCCCCCACACCCACCATGGAGCCACAATTAGAGGCAGGACACCCAACAAGAAGCTATCACCGATCTTGCCGGGGCCTCCTAGGGGGTGCGTCGTGAGTATACGCCCCACAAACGCCACCTTAAAAACCGACAGTCCGTCGAGATCGGGTTCAGTGACGAAAGGGGGATTGACAATAAAAGGTTCCCCTTGCTCTCGACGTCGGGTACTACAGTTCTACGGGTGCAAGTGTATGCCTCCTCAAGCACCCGGGCGTCAAAATAGAAGAAGTCCAAGGGAAGAACCAGAACAAGCAAATGGTCGGCAGGAAACGGCAAGCAGATAGGAGAAGAGGGGGGAGAAAAACGAAACAGAAGGAAAAGGAAAAGGGGCTCAGCAGAATTGGAGAGGACGGCAGCAGGAGCACAAGGCTAGAAAAGGACAGAGGACTGTCCCAAGGAGCACACACTCCGGCAGCCGCCCACTAAGCCCCCCTCACGGCAACAACGAGCTGAGCGGGGAGGGGGGTAAAACATTAAAAACATGCTGTAGGACAGCAATTAATCAACATGATAAACATTTGGACAATACACAAAGCCTAAATAACACAATATCTCTTTTTGATATTGATATTTTGGTAAATAACAAATTCTCTTTTCATAGAATTGCTTTATTATGGGCTTGAAGTTAATAGTCAGCAGGATGTCATTTTCATGCACATGGGTGAAAGCCAGTTCAAACTTTGCTGCCCCATTGTGCTACGAAGCAGATTTGTTATAAGTTTAAGACATGAAAAAGAACTGTCTCCTGTCCAGTTGGTCACCATCATGCTCATGAATACTCTGAGTGCAATGTCAACATTCGGGAATACAGATTTCAAATTAACCGAAATTATTTTTCTGTACAGTGCAGGAAGAGTCTCACAATTTTCATCAAGGGCCATATAGTGCCTGAGATGCTCACATTCATTTAAAAGGCCACCATAATTAAAGGTCTTTGTGATACATAATAGCCAGATTTTTTAGTTTTTTTTTAGAAGTACCTCTTCTGCTGATCCATCATGTCAACAAACAAGCACACATCGTTTTCGTTTTTTCCCATCACTGTAATCTGTATCTGGACACATACTTTGAATTCATATTCACTAAATTTGTCCCTAGTTTCCTGAAGATAGGATTCCATAGACTCAAGAAGATTCGTAGCAACAAGGACGTTCACTTCCTTAGATTGCAGGACCTTGTTTGTTTTGTTAATTTTTTCTAGCATGTATTCCAAAGAATCGTGAGAAAGATTGTTTCCAGGTTTTCCATTTTTGTGCTCAATCCTTTTGCCTCTCGCCTTGTATTCACTTGCTGTTCATAGTCAGCTGGTAGAAAATCCAGTGAATGTTTTATTTTCTCGAAACCCCCATACAGAGCATGAGAAGCATCAAAATGTGCTGACCATCGTGTGTCAGAAAGACGATTGACCACAAAATTTTTTCCTAAAGATGATGTCAATACATTCCAGCGATGAGTAGAACCAGCAAAAATTAATAAAGATGCTGAACAAAGCCAAAGAATTTGACAGTCTGTATGCAGACGAGGAGTCACAATAACGTGGCTGAAATATGTTGAACTACACACTAGAAAGTGAAGGGACGACGACGTTTCGGTCCGTCCTGGACCATTCTCAAATCGATTGTCTTTAGACTTGAGTCTCAAGACTTGAGAATGGTCCAGGACGGACCAAAACGTTTTCATTCCTTCACTTTCTAGTGTGTGGTTTGTTTAACAGTCTTTAGTCAACACTCTGTTGTTTTTACTCCCACCAAGTTCAGGCTGTGTCCAACACAAGGGACATTGATGGAACACTCATTGAGTTGTTGAATCTGAGCTTGCAATCCAGTATATCGTCCAGACATATTTAAGGCATTATTGTATGACTGACCCTATGACGGCAGTTTGTTAGTGGAATTTTGTTCTCATTAAAAAAAATCCACGATAGTGTCTTTTAGATCATTTGCTCCATGAGAAATGATGGGGGATGAACATTAAGAAACGTCCCACAGGCTCACAGCCTTTAATGCATCAGACAGCAAATGTCTGTTGATCTATGTGTGCCATGTCTGGAGTGGAATCTATACTTATTGAATAATATTTGTCTCTTTTTACTTCTTCAAAAATAGTACAATGACCCTGTTGTCCCATTAATTCAATAAATTCCTCGAAAATATTTGCAGATAAATATGACGGATTCCATTTTACATTATTTCCATATATTTTTAAATGTTCTTCCAAGAAAGTGTCAAACTCACTCAGCAACTCTAGTCTACCTAAATAGTTGCCATTTTTTGCTGACCCAATAATATAATTTGTGCCACGAAATGGTACACCACGAGAGGCAAGAAAGCGATTTACAGAAACCACACGAGTTAACACTTATGCCAATATTCCTGCTCTTAGGGATGTTGCTCAAGTAATAAAGAATCTACACTTCCAGTTTCTTTATGACATCAAATATGCTATCATGGACTTTCGATGATCTTCTCCATTTTCATGTTCTACAACAACTTTGCAATGCTTCCAGTCATTGAACCTCAATATAGCAATGAGAGACTCTTTCGTAGACAATAGGCGACGTTCACAGCAGTACAAACGACCTTGGGATGGTGAATAGAGTAGCCATTCACGTTTTACATACTCGCCATTCCGCAGTTCACATTTGGACACATTGTTTGATAAATACCTTGCGTTCATATTCTCTACTCCAGAATATTCTCTATTATACACTCTGAGTGAGTTTGAAGGGTTGCTATCATGATTCTGACACGATGAGGGGCACACTACGAATCCAATAAATTATTGTGTTAGTATCATTAATGTTCCATTGCCCCGGATCTGTCTCTTGGATTGCAAACTCCTTTACTGTTACAGATTTGGGTATTTCCTCTTGTAAAATGTCACCAACAGCAGCAACAGGCAATGATGGTATATCTGCTGAAACGATGTAGCAGGAAACTGAAACATGTAGCAGGAATGGATGTAGATGTAGATGCTATATCTGAAGGAGGAGTACTACTGCTGACATTGCAGGAGTGGATGCTAATGTAGATGCTATATCTGAAGGAACAGTACTAGTGGCTGACATTGCAGGAGTGGATGCTGATATGGATGCTATATATGAAGGAATGGTATGAGTGACTGTCGTTGCACCTGTGTTGACCCACGATGTTAATTATGGAAGTTTTCCTATTTTCTCCTCCTCCTCTGCAGCTCTCTTCCTCTTCTGTGTTCCACTCAAACATTACGTTTCATTTCTGCTGAAAGAGTTATTCATCTGGAGATATATATCCTAATTATTAAGTATTTAGTCCCACATTAGGATGTAGGGTTATATTATACAAGTTTGCTTGCAACAAGACCTAAATATTTGAAAATTCTGCTTCCATAATGAACATCTAGGTTCGTGGGGCCCCCTATGCTCGTGGGGGCCCCCTGGCCAAGTGCCCATCGGGGCCATGCAGTAAGACGGCTCTGCTGCCGAGAGGGTACATTGTAGCCAAACACAACAGTTATAATTAGTAATTCCTATGTTGCATAACTCAGTTTGTTAGAGTTACGATTGAACCTACCTAGGGGCTGGGGAGTCTTGTTGCCTAGCCCCCTACACAAGTTTTATGCATATCTTGTCAGGTATTATATGTACAAGTAGATAAATATTAACAAGCACTTCACTGTTGTTGTCGTGGTCGAAGACGTCCGATTACATAGATATTTGAAGTCTCTTCAATATCAGCAGTTCGTTTCGTGTGTCACGAGAAGGAACTTGTGCTAGCTCACGCGTCTCTGAGCGGGCAACAACAATAATGGCTTCTCCCTCCTCCTCCCGCACCAGGCAAACCAGTCTACCTTAATGAGTTTTTTTTTAAATCGGGAGGAGTTAAATATGATTCAGATTAAAACAGATTATTCAGTTTATTTATAAGAAATGCTTTTATGGTTATTTCAGTCTACCGACAGTTGGGATTAGAATTATGTAAATAATATTAGAACGAGATGCAAAACGATGCAAAAAATTTATTTTCTGGTTTAATAGAACGAATTTGCCACATATACAATGTCTTTTAAAGATTAACTTAAATATTTTAATTAATATTGAATTGACACAGCAATTGTAGGATTTCTCATTCCTACATGAAGCATCAAAGAATTTACGTGTGACGTGGAAGATTTTTCTCACAATATCTGTGCCTGGCATCTGAACAGGCAGGAGTGAATGGATACGTCAGAGGGATAGTTTAATATTATAAGATTCTATGCTATCTTCTCTAATAAGGTAATTAGAATTTTCGATACTAGAACCTTCTATATATTATATACTAGACCATTACTTATTAATATTGTGACGATAATCTCTTTCAAGAGAGATTGAGCCTGCTCTTCCCTACATAAAGTTACTTATATATATACAACAATAAGATGCTACCTTCAAGATACGTCTACCAGCAGCACAAAACGTTTTGACCAGGAGGCAACGTACTCTAAACTCCCCCCTACTCCACACTCCCTCCATGCCGGCTCACCACCGTCGTCAACCAGCAAACTACCATTCGAAGCCTGCCTGCTTCTGATTGGTGACCTGCCGACTGCACACCTGCACCTCTGCACCTCAGCGCCCTCTACTTAGTCGATGTCTGGGCTTGAACCAGTCATTGAAGTTATAATATCTTGTGCTCTCAAGCTGTGAACAACTAACTGATATACGCTCTGTCTATCAGGTGGATGTTTCTCAAGCTAGTGCTTTATTCTCAGCACCTGTTATTTCATTTTGTCTTTATATTATCGAGTAACGTCATCCCTGTTCTTAATTTTTATGCTTTATTTTTTTACTTGTTTGCACTGTACATAGCCAAGGAATTGTCTGTTTTTAATTTGATTTCAGTTTAATTAAAGTTTCATGGTTCATACTGTGTGTTTTGCGTGTATTCCCTTACTCTACCACAGACAACAGCCAAGCAGTCGATCTTTTTTTTCCTTTAATGTGATAAGCATTGACACCAGCCATTAGGAGAACTGCCGAACATCTACACTCCTTCATTTTCCCGTCACAATATATACAGCTGTGATGAAATCTGTGAAGACACCAGATGGTCAGTCTCCCTCCCGTGTGACGCCCAACAATGGCCCCAGACACCTGTCCGGTCTGAAACCTCATCACACACTGTTCAGTCAACTTTATCCCCGGCTTTTGTGTCACTCAATCCCTCCCTTTTCCGTTGGATTAATAGACCTGAAGCTGGTACCTTCTCGGCAATGGGATTAGCCCACCATCCTTTGAAACTATCCAGGGCGGAGTTTACATGAACCTGCCTCACCTCTCTGAGACAGAGTTGTTTGTTAGGTAGCCCTACAGGTCTCCACTCAGGTCACCTCAACAACTGTTACGGTCAACTATATATTAACCATTTTAGTTGGATCTCATTTCATACAGATTGATGGATATCTTACCTATTTTCCATTCACTTGTAGACTTTTTATCTTACCTATATGTTTCTTTCTGGAATTACATTTTTATATTAACATTGAAATCCTTGTTTCTATCCTCCTTCATTTTCTCTACACATATAACATCAGGCTATTCCAAGTAAATGCCAGGAATTACACCCAAGTGTACGATATGATAAGAGTCCATGCACATATCAAAGATGAGCACAACAACATTGACAGTATTGAGTGACTATTATATTTAGTGGTCCTGTCCTATAACAACTAACATTGAAGTAAAATTTGACATGCTCTTCTATTAATACCGTTCCTTGGGATGTTAATATCATCCATAGATCATCTATCGTCATACGTATTTTAATATAAACCGCCATCCCAAGAGTACTCCTTTGCTTACTTTACGAAAAAACGACCATCTCTGGAGTACTCCTCGCTTACCTAATCAACAGCCATCCATCCCTGGAGTACTCCTTGCTTACTTTATCAATAAGCAATTATCCCAGGAGTACTCCACCAGTTATGTTATCAACAAACAACCATCCCTGGGGTATTCTCCACTTATGTCATCACCAACCAGCCATCACTGGCCTTACCTCGTCAACAAAAAGCCATCTCGGGGGTTTGGTGGACAAAAACTTCAGAGAATGTCCAATTAGAGGAAGGTAGCCGGGAGCCGTGGTGACCCCGCGGGCCGCCCAGTAGTTGTGACGGTACCTGGAGTAGGCGAAGAGTGCCGTCACCACCGCCACCACCACCACTACCACCACCATCACCACCATTCTGCCTCTGCAACACATGGGAGCTTGGTTAGTACGATACTACCTCCGTGTCACCTGTGATAAGTCTAGTATACCACCACAACACTTATCTTGCCAACACCTACCATACCTTCACCAGCACCACTACCATACCTTCACCAACACCACTACCATACCTTCACCAACACCACTACCATATCTTCACCAACACCACTACCATACCTTCACCAACACCACTACCATACCTTCACCAACACCACTACCATACCTTCACCAACACCACTACCATACCTTCACCAGCACCACTACCATACCTTCACCAACACCACTACCATACCTTCACCAACACCACTACCATACCTTCACCAACACCACTACCATACCTTCACCAACACCACTACCATACCTTCACCAACACCACTACCATACCTTCACCAACACCACTACCATACCTTCACCAACACCACTACCATACCTTCACCAACACCACTACCATACCTTCACCACTACCATACCTTCACCACTACCATACCTTCACCACTACCATACCTTCACCACTACCATACCTTCACCACTACCATACCTTCACCACTACCATACCTTCACCACTACCATACCTTCACCACTACCATACCTTCACCACTACCATACCTTCACCAACACCACTACCATACCTTCACCAACACCACTACCATACCTTCACCAACACCACTACCATACCTTCACCAACACCACTACCATACCCTCACCAACACCACTACCATACCCTCACCAACACCACTACCATACCCTCACCAACACCACTACCATACCCTCACCAACACCACTACCATACCTTCACCAACACCACTACCATACCTTCACCAACACCACTACCATACCATCACCACTACCATACCTTCACCAACACCACTACCATACCATCACCACTACCATACCTTCACAACACCACTCGTTGCAACTCCACTGAGCAACAGGTTGGAGTAAAAGGTAAGGTGCTCCAGTGGATAAGGGAGTACGTAACAACAGGAAACAGCGAGTAACTGTGAGGGGGAAACTTCTGAGTGGCGAGATATCACAAGCGGAGTCCCACAGGGCTCTGTACTTGGACCCATCCTGTTTCTAATATATGTAAACGACCTTCCGGAGGGTATAGACTCATTCCTCTAAATGTTTGCTGATGATGCAAAAATTTAGAAAAAACAAAACAAATGAAGATAGACAGACTACAAGGATGACCTAGACAAACTGGAGGAATGGTCTAGAAAAAGGCTGCTAAAGTTCAACTCATGAAAATGTAAAGTAATGAAATTAGACGAAGGAAACAGAAGGCTGAACACATGGTACCATCTGGGAGGTTATATTCTGCAAGAGTCCAACAGAGAGAAAGATCTGGGGGGTTGAAATCACACCAAACCTGTCCCCAGAGGCCCACATCAAAAGGATATCATCAGCGGCATATGCTAGATTGGCCAACAAAAGAACTGCAGAACTCATCGTCCTTAGTGATGAGTGCAGTCTTAAGACTTTGGTGCTGATGTAATTGGTCATGATGTTTAAGGGAACTGCCTTTAGAAACTTGTGTAAGAAATCGTTCAGGATCTTGTATTCCACTTGTATAAGGCCAATTCAGGAGTATGTACCTCCAGCCTCGAGTCCGTACCTAGGTAAACACAGGACAAAGTTAGAGAAGATTCAGAGGTATACCACCAGACTAGTCCCGGAACTGAGAGGTACGAGCTGTGGGGCTATAGGGAGCGGAACCTCACATCGCTGGAAAATAGAATAGTGTCTGGAGAAATGATAACCACCTACAAAATTCTTAGGGGAATTGACAGGGTGAGCAAAGACAAACTCTTTAGCACGGGTGGAACACGAACAAGGGGACACAGGTGAAAACTTAGAACCCAAATGAGACACAGAGACATTAGAAAGAATTTTTCAGTGACAGTAGTACAAATGGAATGCAATAGGAAGGAATGTGGTGGAGGCAGACTCTATACACAGTTTCAAGTATAGTTTCTTTCAGTTTCTTTCAGTTTTAGGGGGTCGGCCTAACTGGCCGATCCCTCACACTGTTCAAGATAGAGAACTGGATAATCACCTCCAAAGGATTCCTGATCAACCAGGCTGTGATTCATACATTAGGCTGCGAACAGCAGCGTCAAACAGCCTGGTTGACCAGTCCTGCAACGAGGTGCCCTGGTCTACGCCCGGGCCCCGGGGACGCTAAGCCCCGGAAACACTTCAAGGTAAATTAAAGGTAGACATGATAGTGCCCAGTAGGTTCAGGAATCTGTACACCTGTTGATTGATAATTGGGAGGTGGGACCAAAGAGCCAGAGCTCAACCCCCGCAAGCATAACTTCATGAGTACCACTACGATGATACTTTCACCAACACCACTATGATACCTTCACCAACACCACACTGTTATTCACAATCACCACTATCATACCTTCAAAAATACCACTACGATACCTTCACCAACACTACTATGATACCTTCACGACATCACTACGATACCTTCACAACCATCACAATGATTCTTTCACCAACAAAATAACAATACCTATTCCAACACCACTCTGATGTCCACCACTGTTCCATCACCAACACTACTACGATACCTTCTCCAACACGACTCTGATACCATTACTAACTCCACTCGGATACTTTCGTTACCACCATTAAAATAACTTTACCAATTCTACTACGACACCTTCAACAACACTACTACGACACCTTCATCAACACTACTACGACACCTTCAACAACACTACTACGACACCTTCATCAACACTACTACGACACCTTCAACAACACTACTACGACACCTTCATCAACACCACTACGACACCTTCATCAACACCACTACGACACCTTCATCAACACCACTACGACACCTTCATCAACACTACTACGACACCTTCATCAACACTACTACGACACCTTCAACAACACTACTACGACACCTTCATCAACACCACTACGATACACTCACCAACACTACTATGATACACTCACCAACACCACTATGATACACTCACCAACACTACTACGACACCTTCATCAACACTACTACGACACCTTCAACAACACCACTACGACACCTTCATCAACACCACTACGATACACTCACCAACACTACTATGATACACTCACCAACACCACTATGATACACTCACCAACACTACTACGACACCTTCATCAACACTACTACGACACCTTCATCAACACTACTACGACACCTTCAACAACACTACTACGACACCTTCATCAACACTACTACGACACCTTCATCAACACTACTACGACACCTTCATCAACACTACTACGACACCTTCATCAACACTACTACGACACCTTCATCAACACTACTACGACACCTTCATCAACACTACTACGACACCTTCATCAACACTACTACGACACCTTCATCAACACTACTACGACACCTTCATCAACACTACTACGACACCTTCATCAACACTACTACGACACCTTCATCAACACCACTACGACACCTTCATCAACACCACTACGATACACTCACCAACACTACTACGACACCTTCATCAACACTACTACGACACCTTCATCAACACTACTACGACACCTTCATCAACACTACTACGACACCTTCATCAACACTACTACGACACCTTCATCAACACTACTACGACACCTTCATCAACACCACTACGATACACTCACCAACACTACTACGACACCTTCATCAACACTACTACGACACCTTCATCAACACTACTACGACACCTTCATCAACACTACTACGACACCTTCATCAACACCACTACGATACACTCACCAACACTACTACGACACCTTCATCAACACTACTACGACACCTTCATCAACACTACTACGACACCTTCATCAACACCACTACGATACACTCACCAACACTACTATGATACACTCACCAACACCACTATGATACACTCACCAACACTACTACGACACCTTCATCAACACTACTACGACACCTTCAACAACACCACTACGACACCTTCATCAACACCACTACGATACACTCACCAACACTACTATGATACACTCACCAACACTACTACGACACCTTCATCAACACTACTACAATTCCTTTCACCAACATCATTACGATACTTTAACAGACACTATTACTGCGCCTTCTCCATCACAATGACATCTTCCACAACAACACCACCACCATGATACATACACCACCATGATACATACACCACCATGATACATACACCACCATGATACATACACCACCATGATACATACACCACCATGATACATACACCACCATGATACATACACCACCATGATACATAAACCACCATGATACATACACCACCACGATACATACACCACCATGATACATACACCACCATGATACATACACCACCACGATACATACACCACCATGATACATACACCACCACGATACATACACCACCACGATACATACACCACCACGAAACATACACCACCATGATACATACACCACCATGATACATACACCACCATGATACATACACCACCATGATACATACACCACCACGATACATACACCACCACGATACATACACCACCATGATACATACACCACCATGATACATACACCACCATGATACATACACCACCATGATACATACACCACCATGATACATACACCACCACGATATATACACCACCACGATACATACACCACCACGATACATACACCACCACGATACATACACCACCACGAAACATACACCACCACGATACATACACCACCACGATACATACACCACCACGAAACATACACCACCATGATACATTCACCACCATGATACATACACCACCATGATACATACACCACCACGATACATACACCACCACGATACATACACCACCATGATACATACACCACCATGATACATACACCACCATGATACATACACCACCGTGATACATACACCACCATGATACATACACCACCACGATACATACACCAGCACGATACATACACCACCACGATACATACACCACCACGATACATACACCACCACGATACATACACCACCACGATACATAAACCACCATGATACATACACCACCATGATACATACACCACTATGACACATACACCACCATGATACATACACCACCATAATACATACACCACCACGAAACATACACCACCACGATACATACACCACCACGATACATACACCACCATGATACATACACCATGATACATACACCACCATGATACATACACCACCATGATACATACACCACCATGATACATACACCACCACGATACATACACCACCACGATACATACACCACCACGATACATACACCACCACGATACATACACCTCCATGATACATACATCACCACGATACATACACCACCATGATACATACACCACCACGATACATACACCACCATGAAACATACACCACCATGATACATACACCACCATGATACATACACCACCATGATACATACACCACCATGATACATACACCACCACGATACATACACCACCATGATACATACACCACCATGATACATACACCACCACGATACATACACCACTATGATACATACACCACCATGATACATACACCACCATGATACATACACCACCACGATACATACACCACCATGATACATACACCACCACGATACATACACCACCATGATACATACACCACCACGATACATACACCACCATGATACATACACCACCATGATACATACACCACCATGATACATACACCACCATGATACATACACCACCATGATACATACACCACCATGATACATACACCACCATGATACATACACCACCACGATACATACACCACCACTGATACATACACCACCACTGATACATACACCACCACGATACATACACCACCACGATACATACACCACCACGATACATACACCACCATGATACATACACCACCATGATACATACACCACCATGATACATACACCACCATGATACATACACCACCATGATACATACACCACCACGATACATACACCACCACGATACATACACCACCATGATACATACACCACCATGATACATACACCACCATGATACATACACCACCATGATACATACACCACCATGATACATACACCACCACGATACATACACCACCACGATACATACACCACCACGATACATACACCACCACGATACATACACCACCACGATACATACACCACCATGATACATACACCACCATGATACATACACCACCATGATACATACACCACCACGATACATACACCACCACGATACATACACCACCACGATACATACACCACCACGATACATACACCACCACGATACATACACCACCATGATACATACACCACCATGATACATACACCACCATGATACATACACCACCATGATACATACACCACCACGATACATACACCACCACTGATACATACACCACCACTGATACATACACCACCATGATACATACACCACCATGATACATACACCACCATGATACATACACCACCACGATACATACACCACCATGATACATACACCACCATGATACATACACCACCATGATACATACACCACCATGATACATACACCACCATGATACATACACCACCATGATACATACACCACCATGATACATACACCACCATGATACATACACCACCATGATACATACACCACCATGAATACATACACCACCACGAATACATACACCACCACGATACATACACCACCGCGATACATACACCACCATGATACATACACTACCATGATACATACACCACCATGATACATACACCACCATGATACATACACCACCATGATACATACACCACCACGATACATACACCACCACGATACATACACCACCACGATACATACACCACCATGATACATACACCACCATGATACATACACCACCATGATACATACACCACCACGATACATACACCACCACGATACATACACCACCACGATACATACACCACCATGATACATACACCACCATGATACATACACCACCATGATACATATACCACTATGATACATACACCACCATGATACATACACCACCATGATACATACACCACCATGATACATACACCACCATGATACATACACCACCATGATACATACACCACCACGATACATACACCACCATGATACATACACCACCATGATACATACACCACCATGATACATACACCACCATGATACATACACCACCATGATACATACACCACCACGATACATACACCACCATGATACATACACCACCATGATACATACACCACCATGATACATACACCACCATGATACATACACCACCATGATACATACACCACCATGATACATACACCACCACGATACATACACACCATGATACATACACCACCATGATACATACACCACCATCGATACATACACCACCACGATACATACACCACCATGATACATACACCACCATGATACATACACCACCATGATACATACACCACCATGATACATACACCACCACGATACATACACCACCACGATACATACACCACCACGATACATACACCAAAACGATACATACACCACCATGATACATACACCACCATGATACATACACCACCACGATACATACACCACCACGAAACATACACCAAAACGATACATACACCACCACGATACATACACCACCATGATACATACACCACCATGATACATACACCACCATGATACATACACCACCACGATACATACACCACCATGATACATATACCACCATGATACATACACCACCATGATACATACACAACCACGATACATACACCACCATGATACATACACCGCCATGATACATACACCACCATGATACATACACCACCACGATACATACACCACCACGGTACATACACCACCACGATACATACACCACCATGATACATACACCACCATGATACATACACCACCACGATACATACACCACCATGATACATACACCACCATGATACATACACCACCACGATACATACACCAAAATGATACATACGCCACCATGATACATACACCACCACGATACATACACCACCATGATACATACACCACCATGATACATACACCACCATGATACATACACCACCACGATACATACACCACCATGATACATACACCACCATGATACATACACCACCATGATACATACACCACCACGATACATACACCACCATGATACATACACCACCATGATACATACACCACCACGATACATACACCACCATGATACATACACCACCATGATACATACACCACCATGATACATACACCACCATGATACATACACCACCATGATACATACACCACCACGATACATACACCACCATGATACATACACCACCATGATACATACACCACCATGATACATACACCACCACGATACATACACCACCATGATACATACACCACCACGATACATACACCACCATGATACATACACCACCATGATACATACACCACCACAATACATACACCACCATGATACATACACCACCATGATACATACACCACCATGATACATACACCACCATGATACATACACCACCATGATACATACACCACCACGATACATACACCACCATGATACATACACCACCATGATACATACACCACCATGATACATACACCACCATGATACATACACCACCATGATACATACACCACCATGATACATACACCACCACGATACATACACCACCACGATACATACACCACCATGATACATACACCACCATGATACATACACCACCATGATACATACACCACCACGATACATACACCACCATGATACATACACCACCATGATACATACACCACCACGATACATACACCACCATGATACATACACCACCATGATACATACACCACCATGATACATACACCACCATGATACATACACCACCACGATACATACACCACCACGATACATACACCACCATGATACATACACCACCATGATACATACACCACCATGATACATACACCACCACGATACATACACCACCATGATACATACACCACCATGATACATACACCACCACGATACATACACCACCATGATACATACACCACCATGATACATACACCACCATGATACATACACCACCATGATACATACACCACCATGATACATACACCAACAACACTATGATACTCTCACGAACACCAGTTCGATATCTTCACGACATTATTATGATGTCATCAGCAACACCACTACAATACCTTAGTAGTGGGAATGGAGGCTTAATGAGAAATTGAGTTTTTTTTCGGCAAATTCCTCGCTAATATACCACCCTTAAAAAGGTCCCTGGGTCAGACCCTAAAAAATCCTCCCTAAGATGTCACGCGTTTAAGACCAAATTTTTGTCTTATTCATCGCTGACCTGCCACATGCTTTCGGGCAAAATTTTGTCAGAGACCAGTTTTAGAGAAATATTTTAGTCCATTTCCGGAGAATAGTTTTATTAGGAGTTTGTTAAGGAATTCTTATGTAGAAAATATACGTTCTATACCGTTTTAATACAGAATTTTGTAAGAGTTTTAATCCTTGCTGCGGTCATAAAGAATTCTGATGAAGAAAAATTTGCTCTACAGACTTAAGTTTCTGTTTTGAAAAAGTAATTCATTGCATCAGAAGTTAGTTCTTGGACCCGGCTCTATACGTTTATATGTATAGTTTCACTACTAGTAGCCCAATTTAAATCTAATAATAAATTTAATTTAAAACCCAATAAATTACCCAATTATGTCACATTTCTGACATAGTAAAAAAAGAAAATAGAGTTTGCGAGTTCTAGCTCCTGTCCTCTGCCTTAGTTGATAACTGTATATCTGCTACTATCAGTTCAATTTCTCTGAAATTTAAACCCAACTGTATTTCGGATCCAGTAAATAAGATCAAGGCAGCTATCAAGTTTAAGCTCCCATCCTCAGTCTTAATATGCTCGTCCAACTTCATTAATAACTGATCAAATTCCCTGAAATATAAAACCGCGATATTTTGTACATAGTAAAATAGATCAAAGCAATTACCGAGTTATAGCTCCAGTCCTCGCCTCTTCTTTAGTAAATTCCCAAATCCTAAAAAAATTAAAGCTGCTGTATTTCAGACGTTGTAAAAATATATTAAAAGCAAACACCATAGCTTTGCCTTAGTTCAGTCGTACACTCCGCTATTATCCCATAAATTTCCTCGGGATTTAAAACAGTTATTTTAGACATAGTATTAAAAAAAGTTACCGAGTTCCAGCTCCTGTCCTCCACATTACTTCCCTCGCGTATCTTCATTAATATCTACCCAATTTCCCTGAAATTTAAAACTGTTATATTTCGTACGTAGTAAAATAGATCACAGCAATTAGGTGGTGTCTATTACAGCGATAGACACCAATGTGTAGCCATCAATGATATAACCTTTCCCACTCTACCAATAACCGTTGGTTATTGGAAAGGTTGGTTATTGCATGTAAAGAAAACATATACTCTCTTGAACATTACATTGTAGAATGTCCCATACTGACTGACTTTGGCCCTCCTGGGGTAAGGTATACTGAACTGTGTAATTACTATGTGAGTACTGGAACACTTGATGATATATTGGACTTGTACCCAAGATTGACCATGTAATGTATCAATTATACAATGTATGTATGTGATGTAACTATATAACCTGAGCTTGTAAAAGCACCTTAATCACCTTCAGTGATTAAGTGCTTAATTGCACACTAGCTTATCTGCTATCTCACCCTGTCAGAGTAAAAGAGACAAATGTATGTGAATGCATGTGTGTGTATATATGTATATGTACGTATATGTGTGAGTGTATGTATATGTATGTGTATAAAGTATATATGGAAGCTGTTCAGAATTACATTTCACTTTTGTAAATGCACATTAATGACACTATGTAAAAGACACATCGAACACTTTATGTAGGGCATACGTAAATCTGTGTATCTATGTATTTCCGTATGTAGGTTAGCTTAGTATTTTAAAAGCACCGAATCGCCTTCTGTGGTTGATTGTTCAATAAATCCCTGAAATATATGTTTAACACATCTCTAACCCTGTCCATGGAGGACAGAAGAAAATGTATATATGCTGGTTAAAATTGTTAATGTGTGGCCACGTCTGTGGTAGAAAATAATAATAATAATAAAAACCATTGGAGTGCCACAGGGCAGCATCTTGGGACCTCTCCTATTTCTTATATACATCAATGATCTGCCTAATGTCACAAACCTTCTGAAACCTATATTGTTTGCTGATGATACTACCCTCATCTACTCTAACCCCAACCCACGTATACTAAATAATGTTGTTAATAATGAACTAAAAAAAAGTCCACTTATGGATGTCAACCAACAAACTAACGCTTAACATAGAAAAGACCTACTACATCTTATTTGGAAGCAAATCAACAAATGCAGTTCAGCTTCATATAGATAATGTTAACATTAGTAGTAAAAATGATGGAAAGTTTCTTGGCCTATTCTTAAACAAGAGATTCAACTTCAGCACCCACATACAACACATAACTAAGAAAGTCTCTAAAACAGTTGGTATACTCTACAAAATCAGATATTATGTACCTAACTCTGCTCTCATCTCGCTATATTATGCACTAATCTATCCCTATCTTAATTATGGTATCTGTGCATGGAGTTCAACGACTGCAAACCACCTCAAGTCCATCATTACCCAGCAAAAATCTGCCATCAGAATAATAACAAATTCTGCTTTCAGACAACACTCTGCCCCCTTGTTTAACTCCCTAAACATGCTAAACTTAATCTCACTCCACAAATTCTCTTGTGTCAACTACATTTACAAAACCCTGTTCTTAAATGCAAATCCTGCTCCGAAATTTTCCCTGGACAGATGTAATAGGACCCATTATCACCACACCAGAAATAAATATCTCTTTGATATCCCCAGAGTCGAACCTAATCTGTGCAAACACTATGCAAATAAAGGGACCTAGTCTATGGAACTCACTCCCTAATGAATTGAAAAACTGTCCAACTTTTGCTTCATTCAAAAACAAAACTAAAAAGTTCCTAATTTCATCTTCATAGTTTTCTACCTTGTTGCTTTAAAATTGCACTGTATCTAGTGCTACCCAATCTCCCAATCTTCATGTACCCAATCCAAACAACTTTACCATTGTGATCATTGCTTTCTTCTTATATGTGCTTTCAATTTGCTGTATGGTGTCTATTAATCTTCGTTTAAATTACCAATCAAGCTGTCAATGCAATCAATCAGAGCTTTAATATACCAATGTACTTTAATATACCTACTAATCTCTCTCATCTATTTTTTTTTCTTTCTTGCAATGTATCTGTTAGCATTTTATTAATTCTGCTAGAATTTACCTACTTAAAATTATCTGCTAGATTAAGGACCTGCCCGAAACCCTGCGCATACTAGTGGCTTTACAAGATTGTAAATACCATGCTATGTATTCTCACAAACCCAATGTACCTTCTTGTATATAAATAAATAAAATAAATAAAAGTAAAAATAATTACCGAGCTCTAACTCCAATACACCGCCATTGTTCAATTTTCATCAGACTTAGTTATTCCCGAACATCAAACCGGCTCCTGCCTATCACCTTATCAACATAAACATAACCTCTCCTTCAATACGCTTGTTTACTTGACTGTGTAAATAAACACCAGCCAGGTAATTATCACACTGTCATGACACACCTAATCTTCCCCTTCCCTCCATATCCCCCGTACCCGTTCACTACTATCTTTATCTCTTATCCCAAGCTCCCCCCACCCCTCCATATCTCCCCATTACACACTTGACCCCTTCCATATTCCATTTACCCCACCCCCTGTCCTCTCTCTTAGCTTCCTCACCCCTTACCTTTCCCCTCCCTCACTTCTCCAACTCCCCTACATCCTTATCTTCCCCTCCCACACCCCTACTACCCTGCATCTCACCCATTCCCCAGCTCCCCCTTCCCCATGTTCATTGGGAACTCTGCACTCTCAAGAATTTGAAATACAACTATTACTAATAATTTTACAGTATTTTTGTGTTCATTTCATTCTCTTTCATGCTTTCTACAAATTCTACTCATGTGTTCTGTGTTCTTTTTCTTATTCTCTATGTTCTTCACAGGTTCTTTGTTCATTCTTCATACACTCTGTATATTCTTTTTTATGTTTTCATGTTCTCTGCAAGTTCAATTCATATTCCCTTACATGTTCACTGTGTTCATCGTATTACACGTTAACCGTTTGTTTTGTAAACCACTTGTTTCTACCATGCAGTAAATAATTCATTGTTATGTATTATCTGCATTACTGATTGTCAACAAGTTACTACAAAGTATTTATTTAGTCATTTAAAAGTTATTTATTCCAAATTATTTATTTTAGTTACAAAATATTTAGTCATTTTGTAGTTATTTATTAAAAATTATTTATATTAGTTACTTATTATTAAGTAATTTAAAATTTATTTATTACAAATTATTTAATAATTTAAAAGTTATTTATTACAAACTATTTATTAATTTAAAAGGTATTTAATAAAAATTATTTAGTAATTTAAAAGTTATTTATTAGAAATTATTAATTTTAGTTGATTACAAATTATTTAGGTGCAATTTATTTAATTTTCAAATTATTTAGTTACAATTTATAGGCAATTTATTTAATTTTCAAATTAGTTACAAATTATTTAGTTATATACAAATGATTTATTGCCAAATATTTATTTAGTCCTTTACCGAGGCATATTGTCAAGCAACTATGTCAATGTATTTCTGTTTTACAACTTATTATTTCTTCCCATCACTGTTCTTAAACAAAAACTATACTTAATTCAGTAAGAAATTTACTAAAACATTTATTTTAACGTTTCTAAACTAAAACAGCACCTCTCTCTCAGCTTAAGATAATCATTTCCATTATCTTTCATCACTTTCTTAATTAGTATTACCATTTATACTGTAAGAAATTTATTAAGGCATTCCTTTTTTCTCATTTCTTAACTAAAATCATTCGTTAATCAACTAAAAATAGTCAAACATCCTACCTGACGTAACTTACTTATCCTAATTTGCTCTAACATACATAACTTATAATGTAACTTACCTGTCCTGATTCACCTGTACTAGCCTATCCAAGTGGAACTTACCTAACCTACCCTACCTGCTGTAACTTACCTATCCTGATATAACTTATAAAACCTATAAAATCTAACTTACTTAACATAAATAACATAACTTATTTAAACCATCAACTTGCTCTCTCTAAAACAAATTCTTCATTTACTTTTCCAGACAGCACTCTTTCACCCCTAACAGATACAAATTAGAACTTTCATATCACAATCCCAAACTTATACAAATGATTATAATTACACTCTGAAACTTAAAAGGAACTTACACACTTTTTACAAACTTACATAGTTTTAAATAAATTGCACAAATACTTGCCCAAAATATATGTCACAATCTTATTTACACATACAATTACATTTATAAACTAGCATAAACCTATAAAATTTGCACACAAAATTTACAGACTGGGACATGCACACATACTCTTTGTTCAATAACTTACTAACTCAATTTTTCACAAATGCCCTTGTATATACAATTCTCTCAAACTTGCACAAACTTCATAAATATAGTCAAACATGTAAATACATTTTATACTATCACAGATCACATACACTCTTAGACAAACCATTACAAATCTCGAAAACGTTTAGACACTTTGCGAAGCTCTTTCACATGTACTAATTTCAGAACAGTACTGTTACGGACCTGAGCCCAGCGTCCGAGCACGGAGCAGTGACGACCACGCCATCTGTGGGTCAGCTCCCGAAACCCCCTCCAAATGGACGGCGCCATCTAGTGAGGACAGGATATACCAGCCACGAGGGCTGGTTTCCCGTCCTGATCAGCTCATAACACAGCCGCTGCTGACCTCTGGTGAGGTGACGCTTAGACAGCAACGCCATCTATGGAGTGGATAGGTGGGCGTTTGTGTCTAAGCCTGTAAGTGAGGTGCCCTAGAGTGTCCCTATTACTGATGACGTGTCTGATTACAGAGTCGACCTGGGACTGCTGTAATGGAAGTTGGATCAGTCTACCCAAGGCAGTCGAAGAGTCTCCAAGTATTTGCTGCAGCAGCTGTGAGTCACCCCCCCGGATGAACACTGTGGTGTTAGCCTGCCTGTGACGTGGCAGCTGAGGGATTGTCGTACCCGGGGCTGACTGGTGGAGACGCTTAACCACTGGGGTGTTGTGGTGAGGAGAGTGATCTGTGGGATCACACGAGGCTCCTGACTAGGGCTCGCAACCCTAGTATCGGTCGTGGAGTGGCCTAACCAGCGTTGCTGATTGGAACCTGCCAGCTACAGGCTGGATTTGTGGTTGACGGCCTCCCCGACGGTGCCCCCAGTGGAACTGTGATTTGGCTGGCCTGTGGCCAGGGTAGACTCAAGAGAATCGAAGGATTCATCGTGAGGCCACAAGAGGACCAAGAGCTTAGCATCGTTGAGCACCGTGAACGTCCAGAGTCTTCAGAGGAAGACTACGTTGTACATAATAGTGTTTATTCCTCCCCCGTCTGATAATCTATATATTATTTATGGTTATGGTGACAATTATATTATTAAGTTTTTGCCTTTGTCTCCCTTCCCCTTTAATTTATGTGCTTTATGGATCACATCCTTTGAAAGCCACTACTAGCTTGGGGCCGGATACCCTACCTCTAACAACATCAGAGAAAGAACCAGGTTGCGACCCGAGAGGGCCGTAACAAGTACATAAAACACCTATGTTTTATGTACTATTTATTCTAACTATTTTACCTATCTTATCCTATCCTATTACCATTTCTCCCTGTTTATTCTGCTTTCAACCTCTATTATTCTTGGTAAAGTGCTGTTAAGTATTCTTCCCTTACCTTTTCCATCCAACCATAACCTAACTCAACCAACCCTAACCCAAACCCAACACACCCCCACTTTATCTTTACTTATTATATATTTCCTTATACTTTACAAATAATTTATAGGAATGTCTTTATGACTTCTAGTGTTTACATACTTTCTTACTACATTTATCAAACTAAGTCTTTTTGTTCATCACTCTTATTTGTAAGTCCCCTAGCACAGAGTCCATTTATTCATTAATCTACGTTAAGTTTATATTTTCCACTACTTAATGCATAAAAGTTACCGATTTTGCCAGTTATATATATATATATATGTTTCCTTGCTGGACATTTATGTTTTGTTAATCAATATCTCATATTAATTTGTTAATTCTCAAGAGTTATTTGTTAGGGATGAGTGTTTAAGCAATATCAGGGAATATTTATTTATGATGGGGTGTTTGTTTCTTTCAAAGGTTAATTGCTCAAGTAAGTAATTATCAATAGAAGGCACCAAACCGGGAAGGCTATGTAGCACCATCAAATGTGCGGGATAATCAGAGGTCACTAAATATCACCAAGGATGCCAATACGAGAACAGAAACGCATAAGGCGAACGATATCAAAAGTATCAGAGACGCCAAGAATTCTATCGAGGGACAAGCGACCACACGGGACGGTCGGAAAACAAGACACACGCTCGTCCTGGAAGTCAGGACATTCACCAAGGATATACACAACTGTAAGAGGGACAACGCAATGTGGACAATAAGGAGCAGGGCGGCGCTCCATTAAGTGACCGGGAGTTAAATGGGTATGGCCAATACGTAACCTAGCCAGAGCCATTTCCCACTGCCGGTTACGGTGGCAGGAGGAAGGCTACTGGGACACACGACTCTTAAGAGTACGCAGTTTGTTACCAATAACAGAAGACTAACAACTCTGCCAGTAGGCAAGGATGGAGGCATGAATAACTGGGTAAAAGTTGGAATAAGGAATACTTTTACGAGAGATGGGACAAGTGTGGATAGGTTCCTTAGCGGCAGCATCCGCACGCTCATTTAAAGAGACACCAACATGGCTGGGAACCCAGCAAATTGCAACTGACTTAAATTTACTGGAGATAAGAAACAGCCAATGTTGAATCTCGACAACCACCGGGTGGACCGGATTAAAGGACCCTAACGCCATGAGGGCACTACAAGAGTCAACTACCACCACAAAGGAAGATTGACACCGGGAAAGCAGGAGACGAAGAGCATAGAGAATAGCATAAAGTTCTGCTGTGAAGATGCTAGTCTCCGGAGGAAGGCGACACATATAAGTGTGGTCAGGAAAAAAAAAGAGTAGCCCACACCGTCAGCAGACTTAGACCCATCGGTGAAGATGGGAACAGAGAGGGAGTGAGAAGAAAAGTGCTCAAGGAAGAAGAGTTTCAGAACTGTAGGAGCGGTAAAAGCTTTAGTGATGTGGGTCAGAGAAGTACAAAATTTGCAATGGGGGACCCTCCACGGGGGCAAGGATGAAACAATACGAGGAGAAACAGTGGTAATATGAGCTGAAAGAGAATCCTGTAAGCGAGACAAACGAACAGAAAGAGGAAGGAGGTGAGGAGGAACAGGAACTACAGGAGGGGTAAAAGTCTAAGCACGATAGAGGCGAGAGTGAGGATGCTGTAAGGATCGCGCAAGATAGTGAAGACTGTAGCGATCACGGCAATCCTGGAGAGACAGAAAGCCAGTGTCAGCGTACAAGCTGAGGGTAGGAGTTGAACGAAAAGCACCAGAGCTGAGGCGCAACCCAGTATGGTGCAAAGGATCAAGACGGCGAAGAGTAGAAGGAGAAGCAGAAGAGTATGCAGGGCAACCATAATCGAGCTTAGACAGGACGAGAGAGGAATGCAAATAGAGGAGCGTGCGCCTATCCGCTCCCCAAGAAGTATGGGACAAAACCTTAAGTAGGTTAAGGGCCTTAGATCATTCAACACGGAGGTAAGAGACATGGGGCGACCAAGACAAACGAGTGTCGAAGAATAACCGCAAAAGCTTCGCGGAATCTTTGTACTCAAGGGGATGACCATAAAGTGACAAAGAGGGACGAAGAACGACCCACTTCCGAGTAAAAGTCATGGCACAAGTTTTAGTACTAGAGAACTTTAAGCCATGATTGGTTGCCCAAGATGACACGGCATCAATCGCAAGTTGAAGCCGCCGTTGAAGGAGAGGCGAATCATCACCCCGACAGCAAAGAGTAAGATCATCAACATAAAGAGCAAAGAAGATGCCAGAAGGAAGGGAGGAAAGGAGACCATTGAGGGCAACCAGAAAAATAGTAGTATTCAGAACACTACCTTGGGGCACACCTTCGTATTGCCGAAAAGAGGCAGAGAGTGTGGCACCAAGCCTGGCCCGAAAGGTAGGACGAGAGAGAAAGCTTTGAAGGAAGAGAGGGAGATTACCACGAAGGCCAGAAGAACGAAGTTGGGAGAGAATATGGTATCTCCAAGTCGTGTCATAAGCCTTTTCCAGGTCAAAAAGGACAGCAACAACGGAGGTCTTCTCAGCAAAAGCAGTACGAATATAGACCTCCAAGTTCACCAGAACATCAGTCGTGCTGCGGCACTTGCGGAAACCAAATTGAGGAGGAGAGAGGTGGTGATGGTGTTCCAAGAACCACAACAGATGGACATTTACCATACGCTCAAAGAGCTTGCAAACACAACTCGTGAGAGCAATAGGGCGGAAGTCCTTAGGGGACGTACCGAGAGACCCTGGTTTCTGAATAGGGAGTACAATGGCATCGAGCCAGTCCTCAGGGACGGTCGACGACTCCCAGACCTGGTTATACAGACTCAGTAAATACTGAGACGTGCACGGAGGGAGATGGCGAAGCATCTCTTAATGAACGTCATCCGAGCCCGCCGCCATAGATCCGCAGAGGGCCAGGGCAGACTGAAGTTCAGAAAGAGAGAAAGGATCGTTATAGGGAAGGCGGAGATGAGTGCGGAAATCTAAAGGATAAGATTCAATAACAGGCTTACGAAGAAGGAAGGATTGAGGAAGATGAGAACCAGAGCTAACGAAAGAAAAGTGGGAACCCAGTTCGGTCGCGACCTGCACTGGATCCGCCACAAGAGTACCACGGAGGTTGAGAACCAACGTGACATCCAGATCGAACTTGCCCGCAATTTTGCGGATCTTCTTCCAGATCTGCGGCAGAGGAGTATCGGACGTAATGGTGGAAACATAAGATTTCCAACTCTCACGTTTAGCTGTACGGATGGTCTACGGGCCACCGCACTTGCCTTCCGAAACAAAATAAAAGAATCAGCCGTCTGCCGGCGGCGGTGTTTCTTCCAGGCTGCACGCTTACAGCGGACAGCCCGAGCACAGTCCGCATTCCACCAGAGAACGCACTTCCGTGTGCCATGGGAGGAAGAGCGAGGAATAGAGTGGAGGGCAGCGTTGAAGACAGTGTCATAAAAAAGAAGGAGGGCACGAGGAAAAGGCAGAGAGGAGAGGTCAGAGAGAGTAGCACGGAGGGTAAATAGGCACCAGTCAGCCTTGGCAAACTGCCACCTTGGGAAGGAGAGGGGAGGGTGGAAAGAGAAAAATGAAACGAGGATAGGGAAATGATCACTGTTATGGAGGTCATCAAGAACCTGCCACGTGAAATCTAAGTAAAGGGACGACGAGCAGAGAGAAAGATCAAGACAGGAAAGGGTGCGAGATCGAGAGTCCACATGAGTGGGCTCACAAGAATTCAGAAGAGACAGAGAAGGAGCGAGGTCGAACGGTTCGAGAAGACGGCCTCGGGTGTTTGTCAGACATCACCCCAGAGGGAATGTCGACAGTTGAAATCATCCAAAAAGAGCACCGGCTCTGGCAAGGAGTCCAGGAGGTGCTTAAGATCAGGAAGGGAAAGCGGGACATTTGGGGGGAGATAAATGGAACACACTGTATACCATTTACCCACAAAAACACGGGCAGCAGAACAATGGATAGGTGACGGAAGAAGTAGGGGGACGAAGGGAATATCGGATCGAATTAAGAGAGCAGTAGAGTTACGGGTTTCACGAAGCTCACTTCTTCAACAGAAATCGCTCCCTGAAGCTGACCTTCGAGACAGTAGCTGCGGCTACTATGGCTACCAGAAATGGTGTTTACAGCTTTGGTATTCACATTCCATCATTCCGTGTATAGATGGAACGTTTTCACATCATCAACCAGTGCCTCCGGTGCTACGAGTACACCCACTCCACCAGCAAATGTACCCAGCGTATTCAGAAGTGTAGCCTCTGCTCAGCTGACCACCATTACTCCATCTGCAAGTCTGAAACACTATGCTGTTTGTTGTGCAAAGGCGACCATCCGGCAATCTCCATACGTTGCCCTCATAGACAAGACGTCATTAAAAACATGGAGAAATCCACATCTTCAACCGGAGCCAGTACCTCTGAAGCAACAAGCCAATCAGCGACCACCTCTACTTCAGGTTTCAACGCCCAAGCCGCCATTTTCCCTGGAGCTTCCGGGAGGACGTCCCACTGCTACTACCAGTCAATGGGGAGCCAGCTCTCAAACGCCAACCAGCGATTCGTCGAGCCAGCCATCACCCCCGGCCCACACCGACCAACCACTGAACAGCACAGTTCAAGCATTAACATCGGCAACCAGCATGATAGCTTGCAATAACCCCCAGGAATACGTAAGAATATTAAATATTCTATACAAAGCAAATGGTCTTCCAGCTTTCATAGTTCCAGAGGTCTCGGTCCCTGACATCACCGTGAACGCCGCCGTGCTCACGGATCTACTATCAACAGCAAAGCCTGCTCCTCCAGCAACTTCATCACAAGCCACCCAGACGCCGACGCCTCCTCTATCGAGTACTGCTACAGTTCCACCTCTCGTGTGCGAACCCTCTCAACGTCCTAAATCAGCTGCAACTCCCATTAAGCCTCAACAGGCAAGAACTCGACCCTCAAGATTTACTGCATCTACTTCTGAGTCAGTTGACTCATCAGATGAAGACGTCTCGGTGGGAACACCACCTCCTCCACTGAAGCACCCCTACACAACTGAAGATTTCCGGCTGGAAGCTACCTCCAATGATAGCCTCACCGTATCAACGCGAAGCAAGACCAACAAACAGGCCAGGAGGCCTGGGAAGAAGAAAAACACTGACGATCTGCGCCCGAGTACATCAAGGAATCAGTAGAACACCAACGCAAAGCTGAAAAGTACACCGCGACGAGAAGCCCAGCCTCCTACAAGACACATCAGCGAGCACCCATGAGAACTCCACCATACCACCAAACCGCAGCATCAGCTGCAATTCTTACCCACGGTGGTTGGGCCACCGATCTTTCACCTCTCCTCTTCACCTCGTCTCCAGTTCCTCGCTCAAGATTTCTGCATCCTCGCCCCTGTCTTCAACCCCCTGCTTGCCTGCTCTAGGGTCTTGAAACCGGAGTTACGGGCCCCAGCAAGAGCTGAGGGGGGGGGGAGGAAAAAAAGGAATAACCAGGAAAGTGACCAGGACGAGCACCAAGCATGGGGTTCCTGGAGACAAACACAAAGCGGTGTAAACTGTGTAATTAGAAGTTGGAGTTCATGGAAGTTAGCATAAAATCCACGAGTATTCCACTCAAGAATAGACATTACCAAAGAGAAAGGACAGTAACAGAGAACAAAAAAAGAAATAAAGTTATAGAAGAACACAGTTTATTAAAGAATCTCAGGATCAGGGCTAGGATCAGGGTCAGCAGCAGGGTCGGCAAAATCAGGGTTAGGGGGCATGGGTAAACTTAGTAAGGATAGAGGGAAGGGAGCAAGAGGACAGACCAGAGGCGGACTGACGGGGTCCGGAGGGGGAGGAGACAACTGAGAGGGGCAGGCAAGGACAGCTGGAGGAGGTGGGGGGGGGAGAAGGCAGGGAGTGCGCCTCAGCAAGGGCAGCAACCGAGAGGGAATAGGGGGGCGAAAGAAACCTCCATAATTGGGACAGGGGGTTCGACCACTGAAATGGGAGGGGATGTAGTGACAGAGTCAGAGGGAAGGGGTGAGGTAGAGAGCGAAGCCTTCTTACCCACTGGAGAGGAAGGAGAGGAGCCAGGCTTACGTTTCTGACTCGAAGAGACAGGCGTTCCAGTAACAACGTACCAGACGACAGGCTCAATGGTCTCAGCAGGAGAAAAGGAGCGGGGGCGAATAACACGAAGATTGCTGGGAGGATAATGGATATCAGCCTGGGCAGTCAGTTGGCGTGGAGGGTCAAGAGACTGGGGGGGAGGGTCGGGAAGAAAGAGTGGGGGGAGATAGGGAAGAAGACAAAGGAGATATGGTGGACTGGATAGGAAGGAGGGGAACCCCCGATGAAGAACCAGGAGGGAGACCATCTGGGACAGGAGGCAAAGGAATAGGGGAGGAGGTGGTGGGTGTTGTCGGGTTTAAGGCGTGGAAACGGTTGTGAGACTGAGGAAGGTGGGAAGGACGAGGAGAGGTAGAACGCAAAACGCAAGCATAAGATATGCCCGCGAAAGGGGCGAGACGACGAACTTGGCGTCTCGCTTCAGGAAAAGACAGACGATCACGGTGCTTCAAGTTGAGGACGGCTTCTTCGAGTTTGTAGTGTACACACGAGCGTGAGAAGGTAGGGTGGGCCTCACCGCAATTGAGGCAGCGAGCCTGGGGAGAAGTGCACTCGGACTTAGAATGACTATTGTCTCCACACAAGGGGCACAGATACACAGTACAGGTGCAGTTGAGTACACCGTGCCCGAACTTCCAGCACTTATTGCAAAGTCTAGGAGAGGGAATGTACTCCTGAACGGAGCATCTGGCACCAGCAAGAATAATAGAGAGCGGAAGGGTCCTACTATCAAAGGTGATTTTTACAACTCGAAGAGGCTGACTGCGACGACCACGAGGGGGTCGAGTAAACGTGTCCACCTGGAGGACAGAATGGCCTTGGGCTTCGAGGATATGTTTAATATCCTCGTGGCAGTTTCGAGGTCCCGAACACCAGTTGCAACATGGTGTGGGAGGAGAACAGTACCAACACTGGCATTTAACCGAGCGTTTTTGGAGACCCGAACAGAGGTCTCTCCAATGCAGGACAAAGCAGCTAAGCGAGTAGCTGCATCCTGAGGAGCAGCAGCAACGACACGTGTACCGTAACTGGTGGAGTTAAAAGTAACAGAGGCATCTACTGAATCAACAGGGTGTTTATGGAGGGAGAAATCGTCAGGAGGAGTAGAATCCAGATGGTGGAGATCAAAGTATTTAGCCCACGTAGCGGGACCAAACAAGGCGTTGCAAGTAATATTACGGGAAGGGATCGTGCGAGTGCGGCCGTGGCGGGAACGGCGTTGAGAACTCCCGGAGTTCATGGGGGTAAAAGGCGCAGTAGTCACAATGAGAGACGAAGCCGTGCCAGGGAACGAGGTGGTCACCACTGGGGGCTGGGGACTCGACCCTACCGCAGAGGAGGGAGGGGAGCTGAGGGGAGTAGTCAGGTCGTCGGGGCCCAATGCAGCAGAGGCTACAGGGCCTGGTCTTCCAACACAGTCCGACTCGGGGGCTTGGTCGCCCACCCCACGAGCCTGAGAAAGTACAAGAGAAACATTATCAGCCATGAAAACGAGGGAAAACTTTCATTCACGAATGCGCCCCTACACCTACCATGGAGTCACAATTAGAGGCAGGACACCCAACAAGAAGCTATCGCCGATCTTGCCGGGGCCCCCTAGAGGTGCGTCGTGAGTATACGCCCCACAAACGCCACCATAAGAACCGTGAGTCCATCGAGAGCGGGTTCATTCACGAAAGGAGGAGTGATAATAAAAGGGTCCCCTCGCTCGAGACGTTGGGTACTACAGTTGTACGGGTGTAAGAGTATGCCTCCTCAAACTCCCGGGCGTCAAAACAAAAGAAGGTCGAAAGAATAATCAAAACAGGCAAAAGGTCGGCAGGAAATGACAATTTGATAGGAGAAGAGGGGGGGGGGGAATGAAACACGAGGAAAAGGGGTCGGGCAAAATTGGTAAAGGCAGCAGCAGGAGCATAAGGCTACAAAAGGACAGAGGACTGACCCATGGAGCATCACACTCCGGCAGCTGCCCACCAAGCCCCCTCACGGCGACAACGAGCCAGACGGCAAGGGGGGGGGGGGTTAATTGCTCAAATGGGTGTTTATGCAATTCAAGGGTTATTTGCTAAAGATTGGGTATTTAAGCATTTAAAATTATTTTTGTTATATATACGTCCGTTCATTTCAATGGATAATGGATAAAATGGGTATTTATATTTCAAGGGTAATTTGTTAAAGATAGGGTATTTAAGCGTTTTGTTAAATATGGATGTTTATGTCCTTCATAGGATTCTGTTAAAGGTGGGTGTTTATTGATGCTTAAAAAAATCGTTGTTTTGCTGAAGGTGGTGGATGCATTTTCAAAGTACGTTATATTTAAAAAAAATTCAATTCAAGGAATATTTGTTAGATATATGAGTTTAATCACATTGTACATTTTTTACTTAAAGCTCATCAAGTCTCTCATAAGTTATATTTATTATGTTTGCTATAATTTGTTCTAATTCTTTACCCTTTAACTTAACCTCTTTCTGATCTTAGTGTATTTAATGGGTCTTATAATTTGTTCTTATTTTTGGTCTTTCACCTAGCCTTAGAGATACAGTTTTATTTGTTTATTGTGTTGGACATATTTGTTGAATATATCATCCGTAACCCAGCCTTAGAGGTATAGTTATTGTTTAAGTTAATTCTTACATTTTATCCTCTTTGTATGTTGTATTAAATATGTTTAGTCAAATCTACCTCCCCTCTTAAGCTTCCTTTCTTCTCTTAACTTCCCTTAAATTGCTGTACAATAAATCCATTATTGATTTTATAAATATTTATAAACATAGTATTGTTGCATAATTTTTTCACGGAAATTTGACATTTTTATTAGTAAACCTAAACATATTTTGGATAATAATGAATCTACAAAACCTTTATTATATGCTATTGTGATATTCTGAGTGTCATAGAAATGATTTCAGCTGCCACTTGTAGTTGTCAAGTAATTTTGAAAATTGTGAAAATTCGTTGAATAATAAGAGTTTTATTTTTTGTCTCTTTTCTATTCAGGCTACGATGCTGAAACGTGGAGCAGTTGAAGCCCTTTTTTATATGAAACTACTCAATAACGTTTGATTGAAATCTAACAACTTTTAATTTACCTATCTTATTGCCCCTTAAACACTCATCTTTAACAAATAACTCTTCAGAATTAACAAATGAATATGAGACATTGACAAAACGTAAATATCTAGCAGGAAACATATAATTGACAAGATTTGTAACTTTATTGCATTAATTTGTGAAAAATATAAATTTAACATATGTTACTGAATAAATGAACTCTACGTTTCGGGACTTAAACATAAGAGTGATGAATAAGAAGACTTAATTTGATAAATGTAGTAAGAAAGTATGTAAAGGCTAGAAGTCGTAAATAGACATTCCAATAAATTATTTGTAAAGTATGAGGAAACATAAAATAAGTAAAGGTTAGGTGGAGGGTGTTAGGTTAGGGTTAGGGTTAGGGTTGGTCTGGTTAGGTTAAGGTTGGATCGAATATGTAAGGGGAAGAATAATGGAATATATATAACATTTTCCCAAAAATAATATAGATTGACAGCAGAACAAAGAGGGGGGAAATGATAATAAGATAAGATAGGTGAAATATTTAGATATGCATTTTATGTAATGTTCTGAAATTAAGTAAGATTTTCTCAAAGTGTCTAAGCGATTTTGAGAGTTGTAATGGTTTGTCTAAGAGTGCATATGATCTGTGATAGTACATAATGTATTTGCATGGTTTGACTAAGTTTATGAGTTTTATGCAAGCTTGAGAGAATTGTATATACAAGAGCATTTTTGAAAAATTTGGAAAGTGAGTAAATTATTGAACAAATAGTATGTGTCCATGTCCCAGTCTGTAAGTTTTGAAAAAGTGCAAGTTTTTATTAGTTTATGCTTGTTTATAAATATAATTGTATGTGTAAATGAGATTTTGACATATATATTTTTTTGTGTATTATTTATGCAATTCATGAAAATTTGTTTAAGTTTGTAAAGAGTATGTAAGTTTGTTTAAAGTTTCAGAGTGTAATTGTAGGCATTTGTTTAAGTTTGGAATTGTGATATGAAAGTTCTAGTTTGTATCTGTAAGGGTGAAAGAGTGTTTTCTGGGTAAACATATGAAGAGTTTATGTATCAGAGAGAACAAGATGATTCTTTAAATAAGTTAAGTTAGGTTTTGTAAGTTATATAAGTTATGTCAGGATATGTAAGTTACGTTAAGCAGGGAAGGTTAGGTAAGTTCCATTACGATAGGCAAGTACAGGTAAATCAGGATGGCTAAGTTACATTAGCAAGTTATGTAAGTTAGACCAAATTAGGATTGGTAAGTTATGGCAGGTAGAGTAGGTTGTCTAAGATCTATCAGGTAGGTGAGGATATGTAAGTTGGAATACATAAGTTAGCAAGTTATGTAAGTTAAGTCAGGTCAAGATATGTAAGTTACATCAGGTAGGCTAGGTTATGTAAGGGAAGTTACATAATTCAGAAATGATTAACATGATAGAGAGATGAGGTATTTTGTGAGTGACATCATAAATGTTAATAATACGTTTTGACTGTAAATGTTTTAGTTGAACTATTTCTTCCACATAAAAGATAGTTATTTTACTTATTTATACATGACGCATAAATTAATTAGTACATAAAGTCCCATATGATTAGTTTACTATAGTACTTAAAATTGTTTACGACTACATAATGACATGTCTTAGAAAGTTTTATTACTACATGTAAGGTAATGATATGTTTAAAATACGAGAAAGATACAATTTACTATTTATTTATTGAATGAAGAACAATGTTTGTTGCAGTGCGACTATTATTTGGTGCACAAAGAAGTTCTAAAGAGTAATTATTTTATATAAGACAGTTTAAAGCCTCCAAATGTTAATTAAATTATATCAGAACGTTTTATTGCAGTCTTTGAGAGATTTTTTAATGCACGAAGATGTCATAGAAAGTACAAAGGGTAATTAAAATTATCTTGGAACGATGATTGGGTATTATTGGGGGTCTTGAAGAGATTCTTTAAATGCACGAAGATGTTTAGAAAGTATCCGTCTTACGTACATAAAACTCAGAGAGAGAGTCTTTTAATGCTTGAAGAGAATTTATGATGTTTTCTTTGGTGGACAAAGATGAGTTAGAGGATATCTGTGATGACCCGATTAGTATTCTAATTCACTTTGAGCTTGTCATTGATGTACCTGAGTGAATTATTCTTACGTAAAGAGGGATTGAGATTATCATTTGAAGCATGATATTATTCGAAAAAGTGTTGAAAGAAGTTACACTAGACTATTTGCCGTTGATTGACGAGTGATTTTAGTTAAGAAACAAGAGAAAACAATGTCTCAGTAAATTTCTTACTGTATAAATTGCAATACTAGTTAAGAAAGGGATGAAAGATAATATAAATGACTATTTTTAATTGAGAGAAGTTTTATTTTAGTTAAGAAATGTTAAAATGAATGTTTTAGTAAATTTGTTACTGAATAAAGTATAGTTTTGATCAAGAACAGTGATGGGAAGAAATATTAAGTTGTTAAGCAGAAATACTTTGACAAAGTTGTTTGAAAATATGCCTTGGTAAATGACTAAATAAATACTTTATGATAAACAATTTGTAAATAACTAAATTTTTAACTAAATAATTTAAAACTAAATAAATTGAGACTAAATAATTTGTAGCTAACTAAAATAAATCATTTGTAATAAAAGCCTATTCAAAAGACTAAATAATTTGTTACTAAATAATTTGAAAACTGAATAAATTGCAACTAAATCATTTGTAATTAACTAAAATAAATACTTTGTAATAAATAACTTTTAAATGACTAAATAATCTATATAAATAAAAATGTATATGTTCGTTTGTTCAAATTCGCTAATCTCCGAAAGTTCTTCACCAATTGCTATTAAATTTTCACACAACGTTCCATTCACACCCGAACGTGTGAATGGAACTATATCTATATTTTATGGAACATCTGGAACGTGTGAATGGAACATCTATATTTTATATACATAAAATATAGATGTCACCTCTGTGATGAGAAAAAAACCTGCTTTAAAAAAAAAGCTTTTTCATGTGAGCAAAATTTTCGAAACCTCTTTACCGATTGCTTTGAAATTTTGACACGACATTGCATTCGAAGTGGAGAGAGTTTTCATATACCTACTATATACATGCCTCACCAGTGACAGGAAAAAACATGCTTTTTTGAAAAACAGCGCCATCTTTTGGACGAAAGATCAACACACGCTGTAATCTCCAAAAGTTCTTCACTGATTGCTTTGAAATCTTGATACGACGTTCCATTTGAATACACGCATTTTTTTAAAATCTGCTATAGAGATGCCTCACCTGTGACAGGATTTTTTTTTTAAACAACACCATCTGTTGCGTATAATAGCATCACACATTATACTAAATATCTTACGATTCCATTTCAATGTTTCTGATTGCATTGACAAGTTTAATTTTTGTAGATTTCGATTTATTTTCATTTTGATTTAATTATTTTGTGTGACATTGTATTGAAATTGAGCTGTGTTGTTTACCATATCATTCATTTCGTGAGTATAAGTATAGTTGCCACACCTGTGACAGTTAAATACTTTTTTTTAAACAGTGCCATCTGTTGCAAGTAAGAACAACACACGCTATACTAAATATGTTACGATTCCAATTCAATGTTTTCGATTTCATTGATAAATTAAATTTCATAGATTTTGATTTTTTTTAATTTTGACTTAATTATTTTGTGAGACTTTACATTGGAATTGAACTGTGCTGTTTACCATATCGTTCATTTCGTGAGTATAGTTTATTTTTTTATTTCTTCATTGTTTTCATTTCGTTTTTTTACTTTTTCTTATATTTCAGTAACAGGAACATCAGATCATTTGATGTTCCCAATTTTCTGATGGGAACATCAGATCATTTGGGGATGCATCAGGTGAGGGAGTAGGGAATGGACGGGAGAACGAGGGGACGGAAGTGGAGGATAGTGGGGAGGACGAGGGGACAGGGGGGGGGGGTAATAGTGGGAACGACGAGGGGATGGGGTAGTCGGGGACGGTGGGGATGAGAGTACAGAGGAATGGAGAATTGTGAGGAGAACAAGGGGACGGGGAAGTGAGAGATGATGGGGAGGATGATGGGACGGTGAAGTGAGTAATGGTTAGGAGGACGAGGGTGCAGTGAAGTAGGGGATAGTTTGGAGGATAAAGGGACGGGGGATGGGGGAAATGGTGGGGAGGACAAGGAGACAGGGGAATGGGGAATGGTTGGGAGGACGAAGGGAGGGGGAATGGTGGTGAGGGCTGGTAGACTGGGGATGATTGCTGTGACTCAACAATGCACATGCGTTTCTGAGCAACAACAATGCCTGGCCGGGTACACCTAGTTTGTAATAAATAACTAAAATAAATAATTTAAATAAATAACTTTTAAATGACTACATATTTTGTGACTAATTAAAATAAACAATATGTAATAAATAACTTTTAAATGACTAAATAAATACTTTGTTGTAACTTGTTGACAATCAGTAATGAGGTTGATAATACATAGCAATGCATTATTCACTGGATGGTAGAAACTATTTATTTATGAAAGAAACGGTTAACGTGTAAGAGTATACGAAGAACACAGTAAACATGTAGGGGAATATAAACTGAACATGCAGAGAACATGAAAATATAAAAAAGAATATACAGAGTATTTGAAGAATGAACAAAGAACTAGTGAAGAATATTCTGAGAACATAGAGAATGAGAAAAACACAGAACACATGAGGAGAATTTGTAGAGAGCATAAAAGAGAATGAGATGAACACAAAAATACAGTAAGATTATTGGTAATAGTTGTATTTCAAATTCTTGAGAGTGTAAAGTTGTCAATGATCCTGGGAAAGGGAGAGCTGGGGAATGGGTGATATGTAGGTGAGTAAGGGGTGAGGGAGGGGAAGATAAGGGTGTAGGGAAGTTGGAGAGATGAGGGAGGGGGGAAGGTAAAGGGTGAGGAAGATAAGAGAGAGGACAGGGGTGGAGAAAATGGAGGAGTGGAGGTATGGAAGGAGTAAGCTGTGGACGGGGGATATGAGGGGTGAGAGAGGAGGGGAAGCTGGGGTTAAGAGGGTGAGATGTGAGTGGATGGGCATAAGGAACATGGATGGAGGTAAGTGGGGGGGGGGAGATTAGGTGTGTTATGACAGTGTGATAATTATCTGGCTGGTGTTTATTTACACAGTTAAGTAAACAACCGTATTGAAGGAGAGGTTATGTTTATGTTGATAAGGTGATAGGCAGGAGCCGGTCTGATGTTCTGGAATAACTACGTTTGATGAAAATTGAATTATGGCGGTGGACAGGAGTTGGAGCTCGGTAATTGCTGTGATTATTCTTACTACGTGCCAAATATAGGGGTTTAAAATTCCAGGGAAATTGGGTAAATATTAATGAAGATACGCGAGGGAACTAGGGAAAGGACAGGAGCTGGAACTCAATACCTTTATTTTCTTCTATAACTATGTCTAAAATAAGTATGTTTAAAATCTTAAGGAAATTGATAGGATAATAAGAGAGTTGTACGAATGAACTAAGGCGGGGACAAGAGCCGGATCTTGGTATTTGCTTCTGATTTATTTTATAGCATCTGAAATACAGCGAGTTTAAATTTTAGATGATTTAGGAAGATACTATGGAAGATACAAGAGGGATCTAATGCGGGGGAACTGGTACTAGAACTCGGTAATTGCTTTGATCTATTTTCCTATGTACGAAATATAGCGGTTTAAAATTCCAGGGGATTTGACCCGTTATTAATGAGGTTTGCCACACAAACTAAGGCGGAGGATGGGAGCTGAAACTTGATAACTGTCTTGATTTTATTATCTGCATCCGAAATACAGCACGTTTAAATTTCAGGAAAATTGGACCTGATAGTAGCGAATCTACGGGTGTCAACTAAGGCAGAGAACGGAACTAGAACTCGGTAACTATTTCCTTTTCTTACTTCGCCTAAAGTAACTTCGTCTACTGTTTTAAATTTGGCTAAAATTTGGCTAATAGTTGCAGAACTTCACTTATAAATGAATAGAGCCAAGTCCAAAAACAAACTTCTGATGCTGTGAATTACTTTTTCAAAACAGAAACTTAAGTCCGTTGAGTTAATTTTTATCCATAAGAATTCTTTATGAACACAGCAAGGAATAAATCTGACAAATTTCAGTTAAAACAGTATAGAGCGAATATTTTCTTCATAAAAATTTCTTTAACTCCTAATAAAACTATTCTCCGAAAATGAACTCTGAAATATTTTCCTAAAACTGGACTCTACAAAAATTTAGGTCGAAAACAGTTGGCAGGTCAGCGGTGAATAAGATTCTAACTTACATTAGTCTCAAATGGATGGCCTCTTACCCAGGAATTTTTCAAGGTCAGACACCGAGACCTTTTTATGGGTGGCATCTTAACGAGGAATTTGCCTCGCTAATCCTCCATTCCCACTACTTACCTTCACCAACACCACTATGATACATTCACCAACACCACTATGATACCCTCACCAACACCACTATGATACCCTCACCATCACCACTATGATACCCTCACCAACACCACTATGATACCCTCACCAACACCACTATGATACCCTCACCAACACCAATATGATACCCTCACCAACACCACTATGATACCCTCACCAACACCACTATGATACCCTCACCAACACCACTATGATACCCTCACCAACACCACTATGATACCCTCACCAACACCACTATGATACCCTCACCAACACCACTATGATACCCTCACCAACACCACTATGATACCCTCACCAACACCACTATGATACCCTCACCAACACCACTATGATACCCTCACCAACACCACTATGATACCCTCACCAACACCACTATGATACCCTCACCAACACCACTATGATACATTCACCAACACCACTATGATACCTTCACCAACACCACTATGATACCCTCACCAACACCACTATGATACATTCACCAACACCACTATGATACCTTCACCAACACCACTATGATACCCTCACCAACACCACTATGATACCCTCACCAACACCACTATGATACCCTCACCAACACCACTATGATACCCTCACCAACACCACTATGATACCCTCACCAACACCACTATGATACCCTCACCAACACCACTATGATACCCTCACCAACACCACTATGATACCCTCACCAACACCACTATGATACCCTCACCAACACCACTATGATACCCCTCACCAACACCACTATGATACATTCACCAACACCACTATGATACCCTCACCAACACCACTATGATACCCTCACCAACACCACTATGATACCCTCACCAACACCACTATGATACCCTCACCAACACCACTATGATACCCTCACCAACACCACTATGATACCCTCACCAACACCACTATGATACCCTCACCAACACCACTATGATACCCTCACCAACACCACTATGATACCCTCACCAACACCACTATGATACATTCACCAACACCACTATGATACCCTTCACCAACACCACTATGATACCCTCACCAACACCACTATGATACATTCACCAACACCACTATGATACCTTCACCAACACCACTATGATACCCTCACCAACACCACTATGATACCCTCACCAACACCACTATGATACCCTCACCAACACCACTATGATACCCTCACCAACACCACTATGATACCCTCACCAACACCACTATGATACCCTCACCAACACCACTATGATATCCTCACCAACACCACTATGATACCCTCACCAACACCACTATGATACCCTCACCAACACCACTATGATACCCTCACCAACACCACTCTGATACCTACACCAGCACCACTATGATACCCTCACCAACACCAATATGATACCCTCACCAACACCACTATGATACCCTCACCAACACCACTATGATACCCTCACCAACACCACTATGATACCCTCACCAACACCACTATGATACATTCACCAACACCACTATGATACCCTCACAAACACCACTATGATACCCTCACCAACACCACTATGATACCCTCACCAACACCACTATGATACCCTCACCAACACCACTATGATACCCTCACCAACACCACTATGATACCCTCACCAACACCACTATGATACCCTCACCAACACCACTATGATACCCTCATCAACACCACTATGATACCCTCACCAACACCACTATGATACATTCACCAACACCACTATGATACCTTCACCAACACCACTATGATACCCTCACCAACACCACTATGATACATTCACCAACACCACTATGATACCTTCACCAACACCACTATGATACCCTCACCAACACCACTATGATACCCTCACCAACACCACTATGATACCCTCACCAACACCACTATGATACCCTCACCAACACCACTATGATACCCTCACCAACACCACTATGATACCCTCACCAACACCACTATGATACCCTCACCAACACCACTATGATACCCTCACCAACACCACTATGATACCCTCACCAACACCACTATGATACCCTCACCAACACCACTATGATACCCTCACCAACACCACTATGATACCCTCACCAACACCACTATGATACCTACACCAGCACCACTATGATACCCTCACCAACACCACTATGATACCCTCACCAACACCACTATGATACCTTCACCAACACCACAATGATACCCTCACCAACACCACTATGATACCTTCACCAACACCACAATGATACCCTCACCAACACCAATAGGATATCTTTGCTAACACCACATTATAGTACCATTAACAGCAATGACACAAAACTTCATCACTATGATAGCTTCAACACTACATCACCTTCGTCAATCACTTGGGCTGGATGGTAGAGCGACAGTGCAAGTCAGCGTTCAATCCGCGACAGTTCAAGTGGTTGGGCACCATTCCTTAAAATCCTTATCCTGACCCCTTCCCAGTGATATATAGTGGTAATGGCCTGGCGCTTTCCCCTGATAATACTCTAAACTTCGAACCGTCACCATCGTTAGTTTAGTTTAGTTCATTTATTATGCACCCCATACCCATCTTGTGGGCGGTAGAGGAAAGGGTTACAGAGGCACATAATGGGCTCAGGGACTGAACCCCACAATTCATTTAGCTAAGCAAGTTACAATCTTGATGAGCTAGTTACAAAATTCAATATAAGTCATCACATCAACAATGGGTTCGAGATCGACCTCAAGTACAGGTTCTAAATTAAGCAACTGCGTCACCATCGCAACAATGATTCATTCACCATCACCACTACGATATGTTCAAAACCATTACGATATATTCAACACCATTGCAATGCATTCTACTCTCCTACGATACCGTCACCAACACCAATATGAAACCTTCACAAACACCTCTGGACAAGACCCACTTGAGGCAGGAAGGAACCTCACAAGCAGATGCAAGGCCGGGGCCCTACACCATGCTGTACAGTTTTGCTTTCCAAACCCTAGAGTGCTCAGACGTACTGTTAGAAGGGGTTTTGGCGGCCATGGTCTGGTCTATCCATCGCCGCATTCACGCTTGGAATGCAGGTAGGAGGGCCGCAGCCACTGGATCCTCCGACTTGACCAAAGCCCCGAGCCGCTTGTTCTTTTGTAGGCGGATTGATTCTACAATGTCGGACCAATAGGTCCGGACCAAGAAATATGGACCAATAGGCTTTCTGCAATCACTTCTATTCAATACCCATTGTTTCATGTTCTGGCTTGTGTTGATGAAATTAATACCTTATTAAATACCACCTCACCCCATCCACCTCACTCAAATATAGATATAAACAAAATCGGAGATGTGTAAGTTCTATTCAGTTGTGTATGTGTTAACTAAAGTCTTTGAAAATGTAATAAGTTTTATGAAACGCGCTCAAGTGTCGCGTCAGACTAGAAATAAAAATGAATTTTGGAGAATTGATTTTTGAATTACCTCCAACAGTGAAAAGAAATGTACGAAAGATTGAGAAAATTCGTGTTAGAATTATTAATCTTACTTTTTCGGTCATATTTAATAATATATGTCTACAGGAAAGACTGCTACCAAAATATACTAATATATATATATATATATATATATATATATATATATATATATATATATATATATATATATATATATATATTATATATATATATATATATATATATATATATATTATATATATAGTCGAAAAGGTAGTCGAAAAACAATTAATTCATGAAAACTTGGCCTATTAGGCAAATTTGGCCATGCATAGTAGGCTGACAAGTGCGCTCTGGCTACTAGGTACGACATATATATATATATGTCGTACCTAGTAGCCAGAACGCACTTCTCAGCCTACTATGCAAGGCCAAATTTGCCTAATAAGCCAAGTTTTCATGAATTAATTGTTTTTCGACTACCTAACCTACCTAACCTAACCTAACCTAACTTTTTCGGCTACCTAACCGAACCTAACCTATAAAGATAGGTTAGGTTAGGTTAGGTAGGGTTGGTTAGGTTTGGTCATATATCTACGTTAATTTTAACTCCAATAAAAAAAATTAACCTCATATATAATGAAATGGGTAGCTTTATCATTTCATAAGAAAAAAATTAGAGAAAATATAATAATTCAGGAAAACTTGGCTTATTAAGCAAATCTGGCCTTGCATAGTAGGCAGAGAAGTGCGTTCTGGCTACTAGGTATGACATATATATATATATATATATATATATATATATATATATATATATATATATATATATATATATATATATATATATATATATATATATATATATATATGTCGTACCTAGTAGCCAGAACGCACTTCTCAGCCTACTATGCAAGGCCCGATTTGCCTAATAAGCCAAGTTTTCATGAATTAATTGTTTTTTGACAACCTAACCTACCTAACCTAACTTTTTTGGCTACCTAACCTAACCTAACCTATAAAGATAGGTTAGGTTAGGTTAGGTAGGGTTGGTTAGGTTCGGTCATATATCTACGTTAATTTTAACTCCAATAAAAAAATTGACCTCATACATAATGAAATGGGTAGCTTTATCATTTCATAAGAAAAAAAATTAGAGAAAATATATTAATTCAGGAAAACTTTGCTTATTAAGCAAATCGGGCCTTGCATAGTAGGCCGAGAAGTGCGTTCTGGCTACTAGGTACGACATATATATATATATATATATATATATATATGTCGTACCTAATAGCCAGAACGCACTTCTCGGCCTAGTATGCAAGGCCCGATTTGCCTAATAAGCCAAGTTTTCCTGAATTAATATATTTTCTCTAATTTTTTTCTTATGAAATGATAAAGCTACCCATTTCATTATGCATGAGATCAATTTTTTTTATTGGAGTTAAAATTAACGTAGATATATGACCAAACCTAACCAACCCTACCTAACCTAACCTAACCTATCTTTATAGGTTAGGTTAGGTTAGGTAGCCGAAAAGGTTAGGTTAGGTTAGGTTAGGTAGGTTAGGTAGTCGAAAACCAATTAATTCATGAAAACTTGGCTTATTAGGCAAATCGGGCCTTGCATAGTAGGCTGAGAAGTGCGTTCTGGCTACTAGGTACGACATATATATATATATATATATATATATATATATATATATATATGTCGTACCTAATAGCCAGAACGCACTTCTCAGCCTACTATTCAAGGCCCGATTTGCCTAATAAGCCAAGTTTTCATGAATTAATGTTTTTTCGTCTACCTAACCTACCTAACCTAACCTAACCTAGCTTTTTTTGGCTACCTAACCTAACCTTACCTATAAATATAGGTTAGGTTAGGTTAGGTAGGGTTGGTTAGGTTCGGTCATATATCTACGTTAATTTTAACTCCAATAAAAAAAAATTGACCTCATACATAGAGAAAAGGGTTGCTTTATCATTTCATAAGAAAAAAATTATACTAAATATATTAATTCAGGAAAACTTGGCTTATTAGGCAAATCGGGCCTTGAATAGTAGGCTGAGAAGTGAGTTCTGGCTACTAGGTACGACATATATATATATATATATATATATATATATATATATATATATATATATATATATATATATATATATGTCGTACCTAGTAGCCAGAACGCACTTATCAGCCTACAATGCAAGGCCCGATTTGCCTAATAAGCCAAGTTTTCATGAATTAATATGTTTTCTCTAGTTTTTTTCTTACGAAATGATAAAGCTACCCATTTCATTATGTATGAGGTCAATTTTTTTTAATGGAGTTAAAATTAACGTAGATATATGACCGAACCTAACCAACCCTACCTAACCTAACCTAACCTATCTTCATAGGTTAGGTTCGGTTAGGTAGCAGAAAAAGTTAGGTTAGGTTAGGTTAGGTAGGTTAGGTAGTCGAAAAAACATTAATTCATGAAAACTTGGCTTATTAGGCAAATCGGGCCTTGAATAGTAGGCTGATAAGTACGTTCTGGCTATTAGGTACGACATATATATATATATATATATATATATATATGTCGTACCTAGTAGCCAGAACTCACTTCTGAGCCTACTATGCAACGCCCGATTTGCCTAATAAGCCAAGTTTTCATGAATTAATTGCTTTTCGACTACCTAACCTACCTAACCTAACCTAACCTAACTTTTTCGGCTACCTAACCTAACCTAACCTATAAAGATAGGTTAGGTTAGGTTAGGTAGGGTTGGTTAGGTTCGGTCATATATCTACGTTAATTTTAACTCCAATAAAAAAAAATTGACCTCTTACATAATGAAATAGGTTGCTTTATCATTGCATAAGAAAAAAATTAGAGAAAATATATTAATTCATGAAAACTTGGCTTATTAGGCAAAATTGGGCCTTGCATTGTAGGCTGAAAAGTGAGTTCTGGCTACTAGGTACGACATATATATATATAATACAATAATTAATGACAAAATATATATTAAACACCATACAATCACTGTCAAAATATCATATCAACACCCTCACCACTAAGCAGTGCAGTGGAATGAAACATTTTATTTATTTATTTATTTATATACAAGAAGGTACATTGGGTTTGTGAGAATAAATAGCATAGTATTTACAATCTTGTAAAGCCACTAGTACGCGCAGCGTTTTGGGCAGACATTTAGGTGCGTTTTCTTATGCCTGATGTCTCTATTCACCTTGCAGTAAGTAGGTTTAGGGAGTTAGTGAACTGCTGTGGGCTGTATCCTGAGGAAGGTTAATCCCTGGGAATTTAACTTAACATGGGAAAATTAATCCCAATGTTGATTATAGGACCTCCTTTATCCTAACTAAATATATTTAATCAATTCCACAACCGAGCCTGCCGTGTAGATAGTACATTTTGTAATGTACCATCTAAACGGCAGATGTATGTTTGTAATGTACAAACATTGATGTACTAAGCAGTTAGATAGAAGAACTTTGTACTATTCACTTTTCTCCGAAAATTACTAAAAATCTAACTTAAATATTCCTAGGCATACTATAGCATAACATGTAATATATTAAGCCTCAAATTGCTTGTGATAAGCCTAGGAAAGTTAGATTAGGTTAGGTTAGTTTAGTTTGTCTTTGCAACATAAGTAGAAAATCGCTTTCCGGTTTCTCCAAGTTCATTAGTACTGTACCCATTTCTACTTTCTAATTGTGTTGTACATCAGTATATATACTACGGCCCTCATCCTTCCTACAAGTACTACCAAAACAGGATGGGCTAAATTCCAACATCACAACAACAACAATAGATATGTCGTGGAATTTTCTGCGTTTCTTTAATTATTGTAAATTAAATTGAAAATTTAAGATCAAAAAGTATTTTTACTTGAGTTGAGTTTGTAGAGCAGTTCACCGTTGAAGAGGGAGGAGTGTGCACCTCTGGGCGTCAGCAGCAGGAGTCCGCCACTGCTGATGCCACATCCGCCACCACCAGCACCTCTTATCTGATCACCTGTTATCATGCTAGTCATGATAACAGTTGAGCAGATAACCTTCGACACCATGACAATTGTATTTCAAGGGCATTGTTACTAAATACCTCAAATCCTACCTTACTGACAGGCTCCAATGTGTTTCTGTGAATAATACAATTTCTCCCACCCTACCCATCAACATTGGTGTTCCCCAGGGCAGCATACTTGGCCCTCTCCTCTTTCTCATCTACATTAATGACCTTCCAAATGCCTCCCAACACCTCAAACCAATTCTATTTGCTGACGACACAACCTTCATTTACTCCAGTCCTGATCCCCTTGCTCTAAATGCCACAGTAAATACTGAGCTTAATAAAGTCCATCTGTGGCTAACTGCCAACAAACTCACCCTTAACATTGACAAAACTTTCTATATTCTGTTTGGCAATAAATCCTCTAATCAAATAAATCTCAAAATAAACAATACCCAAATTTGTAACAAATTAGATGGCAAATTGCTTGGCATTCTCATTGACCACAAGCTGAATTTCCAGGGACACATTCTAAACATATCAAAAAAGTTTCAAAAACTGTGGGCATTCTTTCTAAGATCAGATATTATGTACCACGCCCTGCCCTGGTGACTCTCTATTACTCCCTTATCTATCCATATCTCAACTATGGTATTTGTGCTTGGGGCTCTACTACCCAAAATCACTTACGTCCTCTAATTACTCAACACAAAGCTGCTATTAGGACAATATCCAATTCTGGCCCCAGACATCACTCGGTACCCCTACTCAAATGTCTGAATATGTTAGACATTAAGTCACTGCACATTCTCTCATGTGTATTATACATATATAAAACGCTAAACTATAATGCCAATCCTGATCTCAAAAGCTTCATAGAAGGTTGTAACAGAACCCATGAGCACCACACCAGAAATAAATACAGTTTTGATATTCCTAGAGTACGACTTAATCTAACCAGAAATGCTCTACAAATCAAGGGGGCCCAGAATGTGGAATGACCTTCCCAACCATGTTAAAGACTGTACCTCTCTCAACCAGTTTAAGTTAAAAACGAAGCTATACCTAATAAATTCCCTGTAACTCACCTTACCCCTCTGTTGTCAACCCATGTATGTTTTTTGTTTTTTTTTGTTTTTCAAATCAATGCTGTTTGAATGTAATTTTCTGTAATAATTTGTAATTGTATTTGTGCTGCTTTTTCAACAATGTTCCCCCCCTCTTTTACCTCTATTTTTATTTGTACTCAACACATCTTATTCTTTTTACCCATTAGTTTTAAGCTTTAGTCATTAGTGTTTTTTCCTGCCCGAAACGCTTTGCGTAATAGTGGCTTTAGGCATTGTATGTACTAGCTCTATCTATAAAGCCAACAAACTTTGTAAAATCTCTTTATGTATGTACCTTACCTAAATAAAATTATTATTATTATTATTATTAAAATCTCCGTGCACAAAATACATATGTCCTGGAGGGAAATGTCAACTGTTCCTGCATACCATAGAATGTCGGCTGTGGTTGTAATAACAGAACGTCAGCTGTAGCTACAATAACACAGAATCCTAGCTGAAGCTGCAGTAACTGAATGTCAGTTGTGGCTACAATAACAGTGTCAGCTGTTGCTATAACATAAGATGTCAGCTTTTGTCATAAAAACGTAGAATGTCAGCTGCTGGACATAACATAAAATGTCACCTGTGGCTACAACAAAAAGTGTCAGCTGTTTCTACAATACCACAGAATGTCAGACATAGATACAATAACATAGAATCATGGGGACTGCTGGAGGTTCACGCAGCGTCTCTCCTACAAACATTGACACTACTTTTGAGGATACTGGGAAAGCGCTGTTGCATACCACACATTTAGATCATGAACGTCACCCGGTCTTAGAAGAGGATCCAGAGGGAGATTTCCTGCACAGTAAACATTACAGCAAGGCAAACAGATTGGAGGCGAAACGTCGCCAACTTACAGAGGCATGGTCTTACAAAGTCTTGGTCTTGCCGGCACCACGCGGCCTCAATATCAACATCCTCCGCTCAACCAAGGTAGGCCAAGTTCTTTTGATTTGCAAACTTTCGTCATTGCCTTTGATGGCGAAGAGGAGGTGTTCAGAAATAGCCGGGCTCAAAGTATCTTATATAATGCCATTCCCAAGATTTTCGGGATCAACGTGCACAATATGAGACCTAATAAACAAAAGAACTTGATCTCAATGCACCACAAACACGGCGAAGAACTAGAGCTTTCAGACATTACTGACATCTGTGGCCCACAAAGTCAAGAGCTACAAACCACTAGGGGACCGATTAACAAAATATGTAATCTGACATGTGGTAGACAGTGTAGACGACATCAAGGCACAACACAGATACATAACATCCCGATCTATGGAATCAAAAAAATTATGCGAAGAACAAACGAGGAACTGAGTGATACAGGCACATTAATGACACTATGTAAAAGACACATCGAACACTTTATGTAGGACATACGTAAATCTGTGTATTTTATGTATTTACGTATGTAGCTTAGCCTAACATTTTAAAAGCACTACAATCACCTTCGGTGGTTGATTGTTCAATACTCCCCTGAACTATATGTTTAACAAATCTCTAACCCTGTCCATGGAGGACAAGAAAATGTGTATATGCTGGTTAGCATTGTTAATGTGTGGCCACGTCTGTGGTAGAAAAAAAAAAAAAACTGCCCTGCTTACCTTTCTAGACTACATTCCTCCTGAGAGGATTTGGTTAAATGGCTTCCTCCATAAACTACAGGAGTATGTATCACGTCCCACTCAGTATTTTAAATGTAAAGGTTTTAACCATACCTCGAAAGGCTGCACCATAGGCATTAATTTTTTTTTTTTTTTTTGAGATATATACAAGAGTTGTTACATTCTTGTACAGCCACTAGTACGCGTAGCGTTTCGGGCAAGTCCTTAATCCTATGGTCCCTGGAATACGATCCCCTGCCGCGAAGAATCGTTTTTTCATCCAAGTACACATTTTACTGTTGCGTTAAACAGAGGCTACAGTTAAGGAATTGCGCCCAGTAAATCCTCCCCGGCCAGGATACGAACCCATGACATAGCGCTCGCGGAACGACAGGCGAGTGTCTTACCACTACACCACGGAGACTGCTCAAATGTAGGAAATGCTCTGGTTCCCATTACACGCAAGACTGTACATCAGATACACTCACCTGTTTAAACTGTGGTGGCGATCATGACATTACATTCAAACAATGTTCTTCATATATAGCAGCAGTAGCAAAAACTAAGGTTCTCCCTACCACCAACTTGCAATACAGTAGTGCATTGAAACAACCTAACACAGCTCATCATCAAACACTACCTCACACTCAACCACAACCATTGCATGTACCTGATATGTCTGTCACCGACATTCCCACAACCCCAGTGTCTAACCATCTCTCACAAAATGCACAACTGAGTCCTGATCTTGTTGATACTTTTGCCACACGCTTCGAAAATTCACTAGAAAAGACGTTGGAACGACTTCTAACTAAATTCTTTACACAAGTAACAAAACCCACCCCTGAGGCTGACTCTAAAAGACATTCCATCAACAGTTGCAAACACTGACATCCGCCCAAACAAAGCTACCATTGTTGGACACACATTGTTTGAACAGATGATCGAAAACTCTTATATAACTCCTTAGCACGCCTTACCAAAATCATTCCCCAGGCTGACTTGCCACAAACCCAAACCAAGTACCAAGGGTAAGACACAGCCCCATCCACATCTAGGTATCCAACACGTACCACTATTGGCATACCAAGAAAAACAGACACATCCATAACCCAAACATACTAAATAGCTTCCCAAAGCTTCATGACTTGGAAAGCAAAAAGCATTAAAACATCCCTCACAGAACTTAAACAATTCCTATACTCATCCAAACTGGACTTAGCTTTCATAACCGAATCCTGGCTCACCCCCAAACAAAACCCTATTTTTAAAAACTTTCAGATGCAGAGACTGGACAGACCAAACCGTATGGGTGGTGGTATTTTCCTCCTAACACGGAGTAATATGATATGTAAACTTGTAACACTTACAAATTTTGTGAACGGTAAAGTAGAAATTTTAGCATGCCTAATACCTAACAATGATACACACATCTTTTCTGGGTATATACAACACTGGTGGCACAATAAACTTAAACGAACTGGACTTCTATCTTAACCAATTACGACACTCGATCATTGTTACAGGTGATCTCAATGCTAACCACCCCACATGGAGTAGAGGCACCCAAAATACTGCAGGCACCGATCTATATAGCTAAAGACACTGCACCATACAGTATATTCTTCTTTTGCCACCCTACCTGGCAACCTACTTTAACTACAGAACCAATTATGAAGCCTCACCTGACATCTGCTTTGGCTCCGCGCACTTTCATCATGAACTACAGTTTCATACTGGACCAGATATTGAAAGTGACCATAAACCCCTCATTCTAAAATTTACTAACTTTCGGCCACCAACCTATCCCTAACGCTCCCAAGTGGAACATTAAGAAACTAGATAAAAAAATGGGCTGATATTGTTTGTCTCCCAGATACAAACGATGTAGACCCAAACACGCGTCTGTCCACAATCACCTCGGCCATACCTTCTGCAGCCACTCAAATATTCAAGAAAATTCAGGACATGGGTCCAACAAACCACTTAAACCGTTGTAGAACGCGGAATGTGCACAAACACTCGCTTTACGCCGACGAGCCATACAAAAACAAAGACGTCAACCCTCCCTATAAAACTTGGTCAATCTCCGGCGGGACACACCAGCAGCCAAAAACCACTGTCAGCAAAGCGATCATCATGGGCAAAATTTTGTGATAGCCTCACTCCCACTACGCCACATTCAAAAGTCTGGGCTACATTTAACAGCATTAAAGGTCGCCCAACATTCCCTTCGTTTCCCCTGATGATCAACGGTTCACTCTGTCAAACACCTCAGGAGCGTGCAAATGTTCTCGCTGAATGCCTTAAAGTTACCCTCTCAACACCCTTCCTTCATGCCCAAGAACTCTCCCTCAGACAAGAAATTGACCGTGCCATACTGCTACCCATGCTCGGCGTCGACAACATGTACACCTTAAGCGAGCTACAATTAGTCTTAACCCGCATACCTCTTGGCAAGCAACCCGTTCTCGCACTTTCTTTAAGTCAATATTGACTTATTAAATAAGTGCATATGTGACATACTAATTTATTGTGAATATTTTAGTTTACCTTAAAAAGCTTAAAAAAAAACACCGACCTTACCTAACCTTCTTAGTATGTTAAGATAAGCATCTTATTGCTTCGTAATTACAATTATTACTTAACCAATTATAGGTATAGGTTAAGTAATAATTGTAATTACGAAGCAATAAGATGCTTATCTTAACATACTAAGAAGGTTAGGTAAAGTCGGTGTTTTCTATGAAGCTTTTCAAGGTCAACTAAAATATTCACAATAAATTAGTATGTCATATATACACGTATTTAATAAGTCAATATTGACTATAAGAAAGTGCGAGAACGGGTTGTGGCAAGGCACCTGGAGAGGATGGAATTCCATATGAACTAATCAAATATCTTCCATCGACTGCACATAGTACTCTTCTAAACTATTACAACCTATGCTGGACTTACAGAAATATTCCCTTACAATGGCAGACCAGTATAATTCTTCCTTTCCTTAAATCAGGGAAAAGACCCATCTCTACCTGCTTCATACAGACCTATTTCCTTACTATCATGCCTCAGTAAAGTCATGGAAAGGCTAGTACATACTCGATTCCAATGGTACCTTGAGCATAATAATATACCGTCACTCCAAGCTGGATTTCAACCACAATGTTCCACACTTGATGAAATACTCTGCCTTGAACATGAAATCCGCATCTCCGTCAGAAGCAGTAAATTTTGTATTGTTCTCTACCTAGACCTCAAAGGAGGTTTTGATAGCATTCCTCCCGCCTAACACACACCGAAGCTACGACGTTGGTACAACGATCGAACAAGTTTTAACACCTCCTAACCAGTTATAACAACCAATAAAGCAAGTTGTAACAACGTTTTAATACGTCATATACACGTTAAGCCAAGATGTAACAACTTTATTACAAGTTGTAACAAGCATAAAATAAAGACTGTTACGGTTTGTGTTTCCAGGGCTCATACTTGCCTCCTGACAAAGCTTGCACGTTTAGGCGTACAGGGAAGATTACTTTTATGGTTACAGGCCTATCTTACGAACAGGACCTCTAAAGTCTATATACAAGGCGAGTTTTCTGATGGTATCCCAATACAAACGGGTGTCCCGCAAAGCTTCATACTAAGCCCAACCCTTTTTGCTGCATTCTTAGCAGATTTGCCTAACACCGATCCTGTTCACCTCTTGGCGTATGCCGTCGACTTTACAATGTATTATTCAGACAATGCCCTACCTTATACAGTCTCAACAAAACAAACAGCACTTGACCACCTCATAAATTGGACAACAATGGGGCCCTTCAAGTTAGTACTACCAAAACCTATTATCATATTTTCACTAAAAAAAAAGACTAGCTCATCTACCCACCCTCACAATACACAACACTCCCATCCAACACGTACGAGAACATAAATACTTTGGCATGCGCTTAGACTCCCCCCTTACTTACCTGGAAAGCACACATTCAACACCTTAAACAGACGACACAACCCCGACTCGCCATATTTAAAGCCCTCACTGGCACCACCTGGGGAGCACACCATAAAATCTTGCTCCGTTTCTATACAACCTACATTCGCAGCCAACTAGACTATTGTTGCTAAGCATCTGCGTCGGCTGCGCCCACTAATCTACAGAGCCTAAAGGTCATTCAAAACAATGCCATGCGACTTATATGTGGCACAATGTGTTCCACTCCTATCCTCGGACTTTACGGGGAAACGGACCTCACAAGCTTAACCACCAGACGAGACATAATGTGTGCCAACTATCTGTACCACAGCTCGCCAGACACACCAATACAGATAAAAAATTAACCCAACAGTTAACCCTCATAACCCGCGCTTTCCAACCAATCACTCGCAACCTTTCCTCACACGGGCTACAAGTAACCTCAATATAGACCTCTCTCTACTCCAAAACTTGGAAACCCAACTTACTGTTCCCCCTATTCCACCTTGGCTTTATACAACTCCTAATACATCAATACAACTCGAAGACAACATTCCAAAGTCTGCACCAAACTCTGCCATAGCCTCAGTCTTTGTCTCAACAATAAAAAATTGGTACCCAAATACCACAGCGATTTATACAGATGGATCTCGCATCATCATGAGCAACGTACCCCTCGGTCACTAGCACTGTATGGATACCGTAATACCATCTCAAGCAGGGATGGCGGTTACCAAACCATCTATCTTTTTCACAGCTGAATTATATGCCTTATATCAAGCTCTCCAAATAATCACAACATTACCAGTTGGGACATACAATCTGTAGTGACTCCAAGAGTGCGATTCAATGGAGTCTCACCTGAGCTGCCGTGCGGTGTGGACGTGTTGCTTGACCGCTCCGGCAGTTTGGGGTAGTTGGCGTTTTCGCCGGCAGGGGGTGTGGGTGTCTCTACCCTCCCTGCTGTTCCTAGTGGAGTGGACGTGGCGTTTTTACGATGGGCGGCCATCTTCCAGCTGTCGTGAGGGTGAACTCCATAGGTTTGGAGTTTACCAGCCGTGCAGGTTACCCACTGGTGGACTTGGTGTTGAGTGACATGATCAGGGTCCCAGTCCAGGACGTCTACGGTATCGAGCTGGTCACTGCTCGCCGTGTGATTATTAAGTTTGTGGGTGAGGCTGTGTACCGTGATTTTCTCCGGAGGTACGAGGGGCGTACTTTGCTCCTGCAGGACGGCAATGGGTCTGTGACCATTTCGGACCGCAGTGGTGCTGTGACATATGTAAGTGTCCATGGCGCCCCAATGGAGTTTCCTGAGACCCTCCTCCGGCGTTTCTTCCAGAGGTATGGCCCCGTCATCAGTGTGTGGATGAACTCGCTGTCATCGGGGAAGTATTCGGGTGTATAAACCAACATTTGTACCCTCGGGATGCGACCGAGGTTGGACATTCCATCCTCTGTCCGGCTGTTAGGGTACTACGTGCGGGTGTTTTATGCCCGCCAACCCCGTACTTGTTTCCGGTGTGGCGTGTTGGGACATCAGTCTGCCGGGTGCACTGCTGATCCGGTTGCTCCCGTGAATTTGTTCCGAGAAGAGGATTTCCCACCGCTCCCTCTGGAGGAGGACTCCGGGGGTGAGGAGGTGAGCGTCCCGTTTGCTGCCGAGGCTCCCCCGGCGTCGCCCGACGTTCACCCGGTTGTCGCAGACCCTCCTCCGGATGTTGCGGAGCCGTCGGATGTTACTCCTGATCCTGTCTCTGGCCCTGCTGCTCCCATGGGCCTTCCTGGTACTCCCTGTGAGGCGTCACCGTCTGCTCACTCGTCTTCGGCTGCTGAGCTTGGCACTGCATCCTCACCTCGGGTCCCTCCTGTGCTGGGTGCTGAGGTGGCTGCGAAGCCTCCTGCTGTGTGTGGTCCGGTTCCCCCTGTGGTTGACGCTGCTGCTGTCCTGCGTCGGGCGTCAGTTCGTCCGGCTGGTGGTGCCCGTGTTTCTGGATCCACTTCCGGCTCTGACGATATCCGGCCGGTGCCCAAACGTTCCAGGCGTTCGTCTACTGCCTGGGCCAATATTAGGGACTTCAGTGGCTGTGTGTCTTCGGGTGTTGAAGGCGTGGATCTGGATGCGTCATTGTCTCCACGGTTGGTGGTGGCGGAGGTTCATGTGCCTGCTGGTGCTGATGCCCGTGTCTCGCGTGTGCCTTCTGTTCCTTCCTCGTCAGGGGACTCTCCGCAGTGGGGTGTGGTTGCTTCCGCTGCCAGGGATAGTGCAGATGCTGGTGCTGGGCGTGGCCTGGTAGTGACTTTACGAAAGGATGCGCGCCGCCCTGGTTCCTTGCAGTCGTCTGGTGGTGTGCCCGTGGCCGCTGGTGCCCCTGTGGCACTCTGTCCGGCCCCATCGTGTTGAGTTGCGATCTGGGGCAATGGAAGCCGTGATTGAAGAGGCTCTGCTGTCGGAAAGGCCGGAAGACTTTCATGATGGGCGGGTTCCCAATGTATGGCGTAGGGTGGCAGTTACTCGCCTCTGGAGTGACACCGTCTGAGTTCCCTATTTGCAGGTGTTTGTTGCCGGGGTTCCGGATGACATGGCGCCCCCAGTGGGTAATCGGGGCACTTGGGGGATATGGCTGCAGTGGGAGGCGTTCAATGTGCAGTTCCCCCGGGCCTTGTTCCCGGGCAAATATGTCAGCTGATTCCATGTTCCTGTAGTGTTGTGTGCCCCTATGGCCTTTTGTTTGCCCTATTGTATTTTGTGCCCGTGCCTCTCCTTTATTTGTTGCGAGGCAGGTGTTTTGGTGAGAGCGTTTTTGTTCATGTATTTGCTTTTGTATTGTTATTTTACCATGTGTGTTCTACTTGTGCATTGCTAGGATGTATTGTTTGTTTTTATTATTGTTTTTTGTTTTTATTTTTGCCTTGTTGTGTGCTGTGCGTTTTCTTGTTCTATTTCATGATGTCCTTTATGTTGTGTTTTGTTCTCGGTCCTTCAGGCCGGTGCTTGTTTGTTGTTGTGTGTGTTCCTATGTTTAGTTTTATTGATTGCATGGTTTACTTGTTTTGTTATTATTGTATATTTTGGCCTCTCCCTTTGTGTGTTGCGAGGCGGTGTCAGTGTTTATATTCATGTCTTGTTTCTCAGATGTACCTTTGCACTGGTGTTTTATTATTGCATTACAATGTTGTACTTGTTTGTAATTTTTGGTTTGTTTGTTGTATGTTTTCTTGTTATGTTTTATCTCTTGATGTTTGTTTTGTTTTAATGTTTTGTTTTGTACTGTTACTGTGCTTGCTTGTTTGACATTGTTTTCTGTTTTGTGTCTTGATGTGTGCTGTGTTTCTCATGCCTTTATCGTGTTTGTTCTTTGTTGTACTGTGCTGTCGGCCCTTCTGGCCGGTAGTTTATTGTTTTGTTTTGTTATGTTTTCTTTGTTCTTGTCTTGTTTTTATTGTATATATATTGAATGCTTTGCCTGTAAAAAAAAAAAAAATATGTAATGACTCCAAGAGTGCGATTCAAGCAATTACGTACTCTTCAACAACGTGCAAGGAGTTTGTTTACCCATGCCTTCAACTTCATGAACATCGATTGAATGGTTATGATACCTCTATCCAATGGGTCCCAGCGCATTGTGGTATTCTCCATAATGAACTAGTAGATCAACTAGCCAAAGCAATGCACAACACGCCTCACATTTCCGGTCCTTTAATCCCTTATGTTTCACGTAAAGGAGCCTTCAAAAATACCATCACCCAAGATTTTGAGACGAATTAGAAAATGTCGTGCTCATCTTTGTACTATGGGTCCATTAAAAAGAAATGAAAACTTGGAAACATGTCAGATATAAAAGTAGAGAAATTGATATAACAATGACCAGATTAAGGTTGGAACACACCAAACTGGCAGCCCACAGCCCTAAGTACAGAACAGACATCAACGAACTCTGCATCCACTGTCAGGTGCCTGAAAAATCGAACACTCTCCTTCACAGCTTCCGACATCATAGTGCCAGAGTAAATTTCACACAAGTACTTATCTCACGTAAAATACCCTTTACCATCGATCATATATTAGGAGGAGGTGACCACTCGTTACAAGAAAAATACCAAATTGTCAAAGCACTGGCTAAATATCTCCAGTCGACCAACAAATTGAGTCACATTTGACCCGCGCCACATTTATACCTGGCGCCACCAACAGCTAAACACAGAAAACAACTGCCTCGACGCAACACCATGGATCAGCTGACGCCATAAACACAACATACCGCCTTACAGTGCGGCAAGTCTCCCTCTAACATACGCCTCTGTTTTAGTCACCGCTCCTCTATATACACTATAACGTAACAAACACTTTTGGAACTCTTATCATCCTCAACATAAACGCCTCTCCCAACACCTGTGCTGGTACAGTCATCGGGAGGAAAAACCCTTCATGCAAACTGCACCTACTATCAAGAAGGAGAAGAAGAAGAATGTCAGCTGTGGATACAGTAACATCGAATGTCGGCTGTTGCAACTTTATCATAAAATGTCAGCTGTTGCTACAATACCATAGAATTGCAAAGAAATCACAATGGCGTGATATATCAATGAAAATTATTTTGAGGCAATGGGGTGACTTGAACCTGCATTCAATTTGTGTTTAACCCCACAACAGGTTGAATAACTCCTCAGTACCTATTTACTGCTAGGAGAATAGAATAAGTGCATTAGGTGATAGGAAACGTGCCTAACCATTTTTGTCCCACCTGGGATTCAAACCCAGATATCCTGAGTGAGTCAGGAATGAACCCAACTGATAGAACAGATTTTTACTGTGGGAGTTATATGACTAAAGTAATAAATTAAATGGGTAGCACAAGATAAAGTGTGAGTTAGTAGCACAAGCTGGGATACTAATAATATAAAATTTGGTACCTTTTGATACTTCCTTTGAATAAAGTATATGTTGGACAAATTTTTAATTTATTAGGAAGTGAGATATCTATTTCTGGTACAATTATTATTCGTTATACTGTATTACATCTATCAATAGTATTAGAGGCTTCATTTCCATGTGTAATTCCGTTCCTTACAATTGGCCCTTCCTCTTATATTCTGAGGGTACACATTCTTCACATTCTTATGAATGAATTATGTAAATTAGTTAAGAGACCTCAAAAGTAAAATAAACCTCAATAGCTCATGATTCAGAGCTTTACCATCCATAGTAAAGCATATTTCTCAAAGAAAATAAAACAAATTCCTTTTACATTTTCCAAATTGAATTGTGTATTAAGGGATATACCCATAATGTGCGACATAATAATATGAAGATTAACATGTTAATCCACTCCGTACACTCGTAAGGATTTTCACCCAAGTGCACCATCTTGAGTCTTTATGCTTCTAAGCAAACTAAAACTTCTCCCACACTCTAGGTATTCATTAACTTTTTCATCCGAATGCACCTCTGCTTGTCTTCATACTTCCAAACTAAGAGAACCTCTTCCCACACTCTGACCACTGGTGAGGATTTTCCTCCGAATGCACCATACTGCGAGTCTTCATGGTGCCACCCCCCCCCCCCCCGTGGTGCCTCCTTGCCGTGGTGAGGGGCTCACGTACACCACCCTGGGAAAGGTGTGGGTTGCCTGTGCCCCCTCTCCTGCCCCCTCTTTGGGTGGTGTACGTGCTGAAGGGCACCATGTAGGGGCCTTGTGAGCCATCGAACCACCCGCTGGATGGGTCGCCTGGTTGGTTGATACCTGGTTGATGGGGTTCTGAGAGTTGTTCTACTCCCCAAGCCCGGCCCGAGGCCCGGCTTGACTTGTGAGAGTTTGGTCCACTAAGCTGTTGCTTGGAGCGGCCCGCAGGCCCACATAGCCACCACAGCCCGGTTGGTTCGGCACTCCTTGGAGAAATAAATCGTTTCCTCTTGAAGATGTCCACGGTTGTTCCGGCAATATTTCTTAGGTCCACGGTTATTCAACACCCTCCCAGCGAGCATCTGATGTTTATACAGTGTTCTCTGATTGTGCCTACAGCACACCTGCTCTTCACTGGTTCTATTCTGCATTTTCTTCCATATCGTTCACTCCAGTACGTTGTTATTTTACTGTGTAGATTTGGTACTTGGCCCTCCAGTATCTTCCAGGTGTATATTATTTGATATCTCTCTCGTCTTCTTTCTAGTGAGTACATTTGGAGGGCTTTGAGACGATCCCAATAATTTAGGTGCTTTATCGCGTCTATGCGTGCCGTATATGTTCTCTGTATTCCCTCTATTTCAGCAATCTCTCCTGCTCTGAAGGGGGAAGTGAGTACTGAGCAGTTCTCAAGACGGGACAACACAAGTGACTTGAAGAGTACAACCATAGTTATGGGATCCCTGGATTTGAAAGTTCTCGTAATCCATCCTATCATTTTTCTGGCTGTCGCAATATTTGCTTGGTTATGCTCCCTAAACGTTAGGTCGTCAGACATCATTATTCCCAAATCCTTACATGCTGTTTTTCTACTATGGGCACATTTGATTGTGTTCCCTGTATTATGTTTAAGGTCGTCATTTTTACGGTACCTGAGTACCTGGAATTTATCACTGTTAAACATCATGTTATTTTCTGGTGCTAAGATGAAAACTTTATTAATATCAGCTTGAAGTTTTCAATGTCCTCAGCCGAGGTAATTTTCATACTGATTTTTGTGTCATCTGCAAAGGATGATACGAAGCTGTGACTTGTATTTTTGTCTATATCTGATATGAAAATAAGGAAAAGCAGCGGTGCAAGGACTGTACCCTGAGGTGCAGAACTTTTAACTGCGCTTGGACTAGATTTTATATGGTTGACCGTTACTCGCCGAGTGCTGTTTGACAGAAAACTGAGTATCCAGCGTCCTACTTTACCGGTTATTCCCACTGACTTCATTTTGTGTGCTATCACGCCATGGTCAGATATATCGAAAGCCTTTGCGAAGTCCGTGTATGCTGCTGCATACACGGCATTTCAGTTCATCAGCATTCAGTTTTTCTTCTAATGCCTCGGTGACTTTGTCGTAGTGCTCAAGTAGCTGTGAGAGGCACGATCTTCCCGCTCGAAATCCATGTTGGCCTGGATTGTGAAGGTCATTGGTCTCCATGAAATTGGTGACCTGACTCCTAATCACTCTCTCAAATACTTTTATTATGTGCGATGTTTGTGCAACTGGTCTGTAATTCTTTGCCAATGCTTTGCTCCCTCCCTTGTGTAGAGGGGCTATGTCTGCTACTTTAAGTGCATCTGGTATCTCACCCCGTGTCCAAACTCTTCCTCCACACTATACCGAGTGCCTGTGCTACCGGCACTTTGCATTTCTTTATAAATATTGAATTCCATGAATCTGGACCTGGGGCCGAGTGCATGGGCATGTTTTCAATTTCTCTTTGAAAGTCTAGTGCGCTCGTGTTGATATGTCGCCTGTGAGAGGCCGCCCTGAGTGGATGGTTGGGTGTCCAGGCTAGGGTGATAGGGGGACAGGGGTCTTAGCACTAGTGTGGGAGAATGAACGAAGTAGTAGGACTCCCCTGTTGAAAAGGGGGAACACAGCTGGGGACGACACACCCTTCCTGCACTGGCCCGTGCTTGGCCTCCCTGGCTGCCCTGGTAGGTGGTATCCCTTGGTTCCAGGTCCCATTCTTTAGTTATTGGTTTGCTGCATGGATGACGACTTGACTTCTCTTAGCCAGGCTCATGGGGTGGGCGACCAGGCCTCTGAGTCGGACTGTCCTGGAAGAACGAGTTTTGTAGCCCCCACTACAGGACCCGGTTTAGGCCCAGACCGGACTCTTCCTCCCTGCTCCCCTCTCTCCTCTGTGGTTGGGTCGAGCCCCAAGTCTGCTGTGGTGACCGTCTCGTCCCCTTGCACGGCTCCATCTCTTCTTGTGACTACTACACCTTTTGACCCGTGCCTCTCTAAAGGTTCTCATCGCCGTCCCCGCCATGGCCGCTCTCGTATGCTCCCTTCCCATACTGATTCGTTCCATGCTTTGTTTGGTCCTGCTATGTGGACTAAGTACTTTGACCTCCTTCCTTTGGATTCAACTCCTCCTGACGATTTTTCCCTTCATAGGCATCTTGTCGATTCCGTGGATGCCTCTGTCACCTTCAACCACACTCGTCTTGGTACCCGTGTCGTTGCTGCTCCTTCTCAGGATGCGGCCACCAGCTTGGCCACCTTATCCTGCCTTGGCGAGACACCTGTTCGGGTCTCTAAGAATGCTCGGTTGAATGCCAGTGTTGGCACTGTTCTCCCGCACCATGTTGCGACTGGTGTTCGGAATCTCAAGGACTGCCACGAGGATATCAAGCATATCCTCGAGGCCCAGGATCATTCTATCCTCCAGGTGGAAACGTTTACTCGTCACCCTCGTGGTCATCGCCAACTGCCCCTTCGGTTGTAAAGGTTACCTTTGATGGTAGGACCCTTCCATCCTCTGTCATTCTTGCTGGTGCCAGATGCTCCGTTCAGGAGTATATTCCATCTCCTCGGCTCTGCAGTAAGTGCTGAAGGTTTGTGCATGGTACCCTCAAATGCTCTAGTCCTGTGTCTCTGTCCCTTGTGTGGAGGCGAGGGTCACTACGTTGGAGTGCACTTCTCCCCAGGCCCGCTGCCTCAATTGCGGTGAGGCCCACCTTACCTTCTCCCGTGCGTGTATTCGTTACAAACTTGAGGCGGCTGTCCACAACTTGAAGCACCGGGACCGTTTGTCTTTTCTTGAGGCTCGGCGCCAGGTTCATCGTCTCCCCTCTTTCGCTAGCGTCTCCTATGCTCGCGTGGAACGCTCTTCCTCTCCTCATCCTTCCCACCTTCCTCAGTCTCACAACCATTTCCAAGCCTTAGACCCAGACACGCCCACCACCACCTCCCCTGTTTCCCTCCATTCTGTCCTGGAGGGTCCCCCTCCTGGTTCTCTGTCTAGGGCTCACCTTTCTTCCCAGTCTGTCACGTCTCCTGTGTCTTCTTTCTCCTCTCCGTCTGGTCCTCCGTCTCTTGGCTCTCCACGCCGCCTGACTGTGCAGGCCAATGTCCATCGCTCTCCTGGTGGTCGTGTTGTTCGCTCTCGCTCTTCTTCTCCTATCGAGATGCTGGAGTCTGTTGCCCAGTACATTGCTGCTGGGACGCCTGTCTCTTGAGTCAGAAGCGGAAACCTGGCTCCTCTCCGGTCGGTAAGAAAGCTTCACTTTCTTCTTCACCCCCTATCTCTGATTCTATCGTTCCTTCCCCTCCCGCTTCGGTGGTGGAGCCCCCTGTTCCTACTGTGGGGGGTTTCTTTAGCCCTCGGTTCCATCTCGGTTACTGCTCTTGCTGAGGTACGCTCCCCTCTTTCTGCCCCTCCTCCCCTTCCTTCTCCTCCTCCTCCAGACCCTACTCGTCCACCTCTGGTCCGTCCTCCTGCTTCTTTCCCTCCTCCTTTACTCAGTTTACCCATGCCCCCTAACCCTGACTTCGCTGATCCTGATCCAGACCCTGTGCTTTTTTAGCGTTCCTGTGTTCCTTCTTCACCTTTGTTTCTTCTTTGCTCTCTGTTGCTCTCCTCTCTCTCTTCGCCGATGTCTATTCTTCAATGGAACAATGTGGATTTTACGCCAATTTTATTTTCAACGTGCTGTGTTGCTCTTTTGCCTTTGTTTCTTCCTTGTTCTCTGTTGTTGTCCTTTCTCTTCTCGTCGATGTCTATTCTTCAATGGAACGTTCGAGGTTATTACGCCAATTTCCTCGAACTCCAACTTCTCATTTCACTGTTTTCGCCCTTTGTGTCTGTCTCCAGGAGCCGATGCTTGGTTCTCGTCCTGGTCGCTTCCGTGGCTATTCTTCCCCCCCCCCCCCCCCAGAAACAGCTGGGGTGCATAATTCTTCTGCTCTTGATTCGCTCCGATGTTCCCTTTGTCCCCTTACTTTTTTCCCTCGCCTCTCCACTGTTCTGCTGCCCGTGTCTTTGTGCGTAGATGGTACATGGTTTGTTCCTTTTCTCTCACCCCACTGTCCCACTTTCTCTTCCCGATCTTAAACACCTAGACTCCTTGCCGGAGCTTGTGCTGCTGGGTGATTTCAATTGTCGTTATGCCCTTTGGGGTGATGTGCTGACGAACACCCGGGGTCGCCTCCTTGAACCTTTCATCCTCTCTTCTTCCCTGTCACTTCTTAATTCTAGTGAGCCCACTCATTTGGACTCTCTGACTCGCTCTCTTTCTTGTCTCGATCTTTCTCTGTGCTCGTCGTCCCTTTCCTTAGATTTCGGGTGGTGGGTCCTTGATGACCTTCATGGCGGTGACCATTTTCTTATCCTTGTTACTTTTTTCTCTTTTCACCCGCCTCTCTCTTTACTCTCCGTGCTACTATTTCCGACCTCTCCGTTCTGCCTTTCCCTCGCGCCCTCCTCCTTTTTCATGACACTGTCTTTGATGCTGCCCTCCATTCTATTCCTCGCTCTTCCTCTCGGGGAACGCAGAAGTGCGTTCCCCGAGAACGCACTTCTGGTAGAATGTGGACTGTGCTCGGGCTGTTTGCTGTAAGCGTGCAGCCTGGAAGAGACATCGCCGCTGGCAGACGGTTGAGTCTTTTCTTTTGTTTCGGAAGGCGAGTGCGGTGGCTCATAAGACCATCCGTGCGGCTAAACGTGCTTGCTGGGCGTCCTATGTCTCCACCGTTACGTTCGAAACTCCTCTCCCACTGGTCTGGAAGCGTATCCGCAAGATTGCGGGTAAGTTCGTTCCCGATGTCTCACCAGTCCTTCGCCTCCATGGTGCTCTTGTGGCGGACCCGTTGCAGGTCGCGACCGAACTGGGTTCCCATTTTTCATCTGTTAGTTCTGGTTCTCATCTTCCCCAATCCTTCCTTCTTCGTAAGCTAATTCTTGAATCTCATCCTTTAAATTTCTGTAGTTATTTTCGCCTTCCTTATAATGACCCCTTTTCTCTCTCTCTCTCTCTCTCTGAGCTTCAGTCTGCCCTAGCCCTTTGCGGTTCAACGGCAGCGGGCTCCGATGGCATTCATTATGAAATGTTTCGCCATCTCCCTCCGTGCACGTCTCAGTATTTACTGAGTCTGTATAATCGGATCTGGGAGTCGTCGTCAGTCCCTGAGGACTGGCTCGATGCCGTTGTCCTCCCTGTTTGCAAACCGGGGTCTCTGGGTACTTCCCCTAAGGACTTTCGCCCTATTGCCCTCACAAGTTGTGTCTGCAAACTCTTTGAACGTATGGTTAACGTTCGTCTGATGTGGTTCCTGGAACACCATCACCTCCTCTCCCTTTCTCAATTTGGTTTCCGCAAGTGCCGCAGCACGACAGATGTCCTGGTGAACTTGGAGGTCTATATTCGTACTGCTTTTGCTGCGAAGACCTCCGTTGTTGCCGTCCTTTTTGACCTGGAAAAGGCTTACGACACCACTTGGCGATATCATATTCTATCTCAACTTCATTCTTTTGGCCTTCGTGGTCATCTCCCTCTCTTTCTCCGCAGCTTCCTCTCTCGTCGTTCCTTTCGGGTGCGCCTTGGTACCGCTCTCTCTGCCTCTTTTCAGCAATACGAAGGTGTGCCCCAAGGTAGTGTTCTTAGCACTACTCTTTTTCTGGTTGCCCTCAATGGTCTTCTTTTCTCTCTTCCTTCAGGTGTCTTCTCCGCTCTCTATGTCGATGATCTTACCCTTTGCTGTCAGGGTGATGATTCGCCTCTTCTTCAGTGCCGGCTTCAACTTGCAATTGATGCCATGTCGTTTTGGGCCACCGATCATGGCTTCAAGTTCTCTACTTTTAAGACTTGTGCCATGACTTTTACTCGGAAACGGGTCGTTCTTCGTCCCTCTTTGTCACTTTATGGTCACCCCCTTGAGTACAAAGATTCCGCGAAGCTTTTGGGGTTATTCTTTGACACTCGTTTGTCTTGGTCTCCCCATATCTCTTACCTCCGTGTTGAGTGCTCTAAGGCCCTTACCCTCCTTCGGGTATTGTCCCATACTTCTTGGGGGGCAGATAGGCGCACTCTCCTTGCTTTACATTCCTCTCTCGTCCTGTCTAAGCTCGATTATGGTAGCCCTGCTTACTCGTCTGCTTCTCCTTCTACTCTTCGCCGTCTTGATGCTTTGCACCATACTGGGTTGCGCCTCAGTTCTGGTGCCTTTCGTTCGACTCCCGTCCTTAGCTTGTATGTTGACACTGGCTTCCTGTCTCTCCAGGCCCGCCGTGATCGCTACTGTCTTCGCTATCTTGCGCAGTCCTTACAACATCCTTCCTCTCGCCTCTGTCGTGCTTTAACTTTTACCCCTCCTGCGGTTCCTGTTCCTCTTCACCACCTCCCTCTTTCTGTCCGGTTATCTCGCCTACAGGATTCTCTTTCCATTCGTATTTCTAATGTTTCTCCTCGTGTTGTTCCTTCTTTGCTCCGACGGAGAGTCCCTCTTCCATGGTTTTGTACATCCTTGACCCACATCACTAAAGCTTTTACCCCACCTACGGTTCTAAAATGCCTTTTCCTTGAGCACTTTTCTTCTCACTCCCGCTCCGTTTCTGTCTTCACCGATGGGTCTAAGTCGGCGGACGGTGTTGGCTACTCTGTTGTTTTTCCTAATCACAATTATATGTGTCGCTTACCTCTGGAGACTAGCATCTTTACAGCGGAGCTTTATGCTATTCTCTCTGCTCTTCGTCTCCTGCTTTCTCGTTGTCAGTCTTCCTTTGTTGATGTTGTTGACTCTCGTAGTTCCCTCATGGCTCTCGGGTCCTTTAATCCGGTTCATCCAGTAGTTGTCGAGATCCAGCATTGGCTGTTTCTTGTTCACAGTAAATTTAAGTCGGTTGAGTTTTGTTGGGTTCCCAGCCATATTGGTGTGTCTTTAAATGAGCGTGCGGATGCTGCCGCCAAGGAAGCTATTCGCTCTTGTCTCATCTCTCGTAAAGGTATTCCATATTCCGACTTTTACCCGGTTTTCGATTCCTCCGTCCTTACCCGTTGGCAGGCTTCTTGGTCGTCTGTTACTGGTAACAAACTACGTAATCTTACGTGTTGTATTTCCTCGTGGCCGTCCTCCTACCACCGTAACCGGCGATGGTAAACAGCTCTGGCGAGGTTGCGTATTGGCCATCCTCGCTTAACCCATGGTCACTTGGAGCGCCGCCCTGCTCCTTATTGTCCTTTTTGCATTGTCCCTCTTACGGTCGTGCATGTCCTTCTTGAATGTCCTGACTTCCAGGACGAGCGTGTCTTGCTTTCCGACCGCCCCTTGCGGTCACCTGTCCCTCAATAGAATTCTTGGCGACACGGATACTTTTGATATCGTTCGCCTTATGCGTTTTTGTTCTCGTATTGGCATCCTTGGTGATATTTAGTGCCCTCTGATTATTCCGCACATTTGATAGTGCTACATAGCCTTCCTGGTTTGGGGCCTTGTTTTGATAATTAATTAATTATTTACTTCTATTTTGACGCCCGGGTGCTTGAGGAGGCATACTCTTGCACCCGTAGAACTGTAGTACCCAACGTATCAAGCGAGGGGAAACTTTTATTGTCAATCCCCCTTTCGTCACTGAACCCGATCTCGACGGACTGACGGTTCTTAAGGTGGCGTTTGTGGGGCGTATACTTACGACGCACCCCTAGGGGGCCCAGGCATGATCGGCGATAGCTTCCTGTTGGGTGTCCTGCCTCTAATTGTGGCTCCATGGTGGGTATGGTGGGCACATTCGTGGATGAATTTATCACTCTTCGTCTGTATGTCATTGAATGTTTCTGTTGTACCCTCTCGGGCTCGTGGGGTGGGCGACCAAGCCCCCGAGTCGGCCTGTCTTAGAAGACCGGGCTCTGTAGCCTCCGCTGCATTGGTCCCCGACCTTGCTCCTCCTTTGACTCTTCTGACTTCTTCCCCCTGCTCCCCTCCCTCCTCTGTGGTTGGGTCGAGCCTCAAGCCCCCAGGGATGACCACTTCGTCCCCTGGTGCGGCTAAGTCTCTCGTTGTGACTACTGCGCCTTTTGACCCCTCTCTCTCTGAGAGTTCTCAACGCCGTCTGCGCCACAGCCGCACTCGCTCGTTTCCTTCCCGTACTGAGGCTTATCAGGCCTTGTTTGGTCTCCTCCCTCTTGATTCTGCGCCTCCTGACGATTTCTCCCTCCATCGGCATCTTGTTGATTCCGTGGATGCGTCTGTTACCTTCAACCCCACTCATCTCGGTACACGTGTCGTTGCTGCTCCTTCTCAGGATGCAGCGTCCCGCTTGGCTGCCTTATCCTGCCTTGGCGAGATCCCTGTTCGGGTGTCAAAGAATGCTCAGTTGAATGCCAGTGTTGGCACTATTCTTCTCCTGCCCCATGTTGCGACCGGTGTTCGGAATCTGCAGGACTGCCACGATGATATTCGGCATATCCTCGAGGCCCAGAGCCATTCCACTCCGGGTGGACACGTTTACTCGTCCCCCTCGTGGTCGTCGCCTTCAACCCCTTCGAGTTGTGAAGATTACCTTTGATGGTAGGACCCTTCCACCCTCTGTCATTCTTGCTGGTGCCAGGTGCTCTATCCAGGAGTACATTCCTTTTCCTAGGCTCTGTAACAAGTGCTGGAGGTTTGGGCATGGTGCCCTCCGCTGCTCTGGGACTGTCTCTCTCTGTCCTTTATGTGGGGGTGAAGGTCACTAAGTCAGAATGCACTTCTCCCCAGGTTTGCTCCCTCAACTGCGGTGAGGCCCATCCTACCTTCTCCCGTGCATGTATCCATTACAAGCTAGAGGCAGCCATCCTCACCTTGAAGCACCGGGAGCGTTTATCTTTTCCTGAGGCGAGGCGCCAGGTTCGCCGGCTCCCGCCTTATGCTAACGTCTCTTTATGCTCGCGTGTTGCGCTCTTCCACTCCTCGTCCTTCCCACCTTCCTCAGACTCACAACCGTTTCCGGGCCTTGGACCCTGATACGCCCACTGCCCCTCCTCTGTTCCTTTGAGTTCTGTCCCGAAGGGTTCCCCTCCTGGTCCTCTGTCTGGGGTTCCCCTTCTTTCTACCCAGTCTGTCATGTCTCTGTTGTCTTCTTCCTCGTCTCCCTCCGGTCCTCCTTCCCATCCTTCTCCTCCATCTATTTACTTTCCCCGCCACCTGTCGGCGTGGGCTGATGTCCATCGCTCTCCTAACGGCCGTCGTGTGTGCTCTCGTTCAGCTTCTCCTGATGAGACGCTGGAATCCATTGCCCGGTACGTAGTTGCTAGGACACCGGTCTCTTTACGTCAGAAGCATAAGCCTGGCTCCTCTCCTTCCTCCTCCCCAGCGGGTAAGAAGGCTTCGCTCTTTTCCTCGGCCCTTACTACTGACTCTATTGCTCCTTCCGTTCCCGTTTCGGTGGTTGCACCCCCTGTTCCTGCTATGGAGGTTTCTTTGGCCCCCGCTTCCCTCTCGGTTGCTGCCATTGCTGAGGTGTGGTCCCCTCTTTCTACTCCCCCTCTTCCTGCTGCTCTCCTTGACTGCTCCTCTCCATTGTCTCCTCCTCCTCCTCCGGACCCCGCCCGCCCACCTCTGGTCTGTTCTCCCGCTTCCTTCCCTCCGTCTTTGCTCAGTTTACCCATGCCCCCTAACCCTGACTTTGCTGACCCTGATCTTCTTTAACGAGCTGTGTTGCTCTTTCGCCTTTATTTCTTCCTTGTTCTCTGTTTTTGTCCTTTCTCTTCTCGTCGATGTCTATTCTTCAATGGAACGTCCGAGGTTATTAAGCCAATTTCCTCGAACTCCAACTTCTGATTTCGCGGTTTTAGCCCCTTTGTGTCTGTCTCCAGAAGCCGATGCTTGGTGCTCGTCCTGGTCGCTTTCGTGTCTATTTCTCCTCCCCCCCCCCCCCCTCCCCAGCTGTTGCTGGGGCTCTTAACTCTTCTGCTCTCTTGATTCGCTCTAATGTTCCCTTTGTCCCCTTACTTTTTCCTTCGCCTCTCCATTGTTATACTGCTCCATTGTTATCTTTGTGGGGAAATGGTACATTGTTTGTTCCATTTATCTCCCCCCAAGTGTCCCGCTTTCTCTTCCTGATCTGAAACGCTTACTGGACTCCTTGCCGGAGCCTGCGCTTCTACAAAGATTCCACGAAGCTTTTGGGGTTATTCTTTAACACTCGTTTGTCTTGGTCACCCCGTGTCTCTTACCTCCGTGTTGAATGCTCAAAGGCCCTTAACCTACTAAAGGTTTTGTCCCATATCTTGGGGAGCTGATAGGCGCACGCTTCTCTTTTTGCATTCCTCTCTCGTCCTGTCTAAGCTCGATTATGGTTGCCTTGCGTATTTTTCTGCTTCTCCTTCTACTCTTCGCCGTCTTGATCCTTTGCACCATACTGGGTTGCGCCTCAGCGCTGGTGCTTTTCGTTCAACTCCTTCCCTCAGCTTGTATGTTGACACTGGCTTTCTGTCTCTCCAAGTTCGCCGTGATCACTACAGTCTTCGCTATCTTGCGCGATCCTTACAGCATCCTCACTCTCGCCTCTATCGTGCTTTGACTTTTACCCCTCCTGTAGTTCCTGTTCCTCTTCACCACCTTCCTCTTTCTGTCCGTTTGTCTCGCTTACAAGATTCTCTTTCGGTTCGTATTACTAATGTTTCTCCTCGTATTGTTCCCTCCTTGCCCCCGTGGAGGGTTCCCTACCCAAATTTTATACTTCTCTGACCTGCATCACTAAAGCTTTTACCCCTCATACAGTTCTGAAACGCCTCTTCCTTTCCTGACCGCACTTATATGTGTCGCCTTTCTCCAGAGGCTAGCATCTTCACAGCAGAACTTTATGCTATTCTCTATGCTCTTTGTCTCCTGCTTTCCCGGGGGCAATCCTCCTTCGTGGTAGTAGTTGACTCTCATAGTGCCCTCATGGTTTTAGGGTCCTTTAATCCAGTTCACCCTGTGGTTATCGAGATTCAACATTGGCTGTTTCTCATCTCCAGTAAATTTAAGTCGGTTGCATTTTGCTGGGTTCCCAGCCATGTTGGCGTCTCTTTAAATGAGCGTGCGGATGCTGCCGCTAAGGATGCTATCCGCACTTGTCCCATCTCCCCTAAAGGTGTTCCTTATTCCGACTTTTACCCAGTTATTCATGCCTCCATCCTTGCCCGATGGCAGAGTTATTGGTCTTCTGTTATTGGTAACAAACTGCGTACTCTTAAGAGTCGTGTGTCCCAGTGGCCTTCCTCCTGCCACCGTAACCGGCGGTGGGAAACGGCTCTGGCTAGGTTACGTATTGGCCATACCCATTTAACTCACGGTCACTTAATGGAGCGCCGCCCTGCTCCTTATTATCCAAATTGCATTGTCCCTCTTACGGTCGTACATATCCTTGTTTAATGTCCTGACTTCCAGGATGAGCGTGTGTCTGGTTTTCCAACCATCCGCAGTGGTTGCTTGTCCCTCGATAGAATTCTCGGCGACTCCGATACTTTTGATATCGTTCGCCTTATGCGTTTTTATTCTCGTATTGGCATCCTTGGTGATATTTAGCGCCCTCTGATTATCCCGCACATTTGATGGTGCTACATAGCCTTCCCGATTTGGTGCCTTCTATTGATAATTACTTACTTACTTGGTGGAGGGTTATATATTACTGCTACTACTATTCTTGGTCCTCCCATTGTCATGGTGCCTGCTATGTAGTCTTTGAAATCCTCACAGCCCAGGATAGCCATCTCCTTGAAACTCCATTCCTTTCTCATGAGTAGGGTCACTCTGCCTCCTCCCCTACCTTTCCTCTCTTTCCTTATTACTGTGTACTCCTGGGGAAACACGGCATTCATTATGATTTCTGAGTTTTGTTTCAGTGAGTCCGATTACATCTGGGTTCACTTCTTGTGCTCTTTCCCTTTATTTACTTGCCTTGCCTGTGATCCTATCTATGTTCGAGTACATTACCCTGAAACTGACTCTCTTCTGCTTCTCTTCTGGGGGGGGGGGGGACCTGTGGGATCTGGGGTGAGCTAGAGATGGGAGAATCTGGTACAGTGCGACTGGTGGAGGAGGAAGGGTTTGGGGGTTTGGGGGGTGGGGGAGAGGGGGAGAGTTGGGGGGTGTGTGAGAGGGGGAGGGATGGGGGAAGAGTGAGAGGGGGAGGGTTGTGGCGGGTAATAGGGGGAGGATTGGGGGGTGTGGGAACCAGGGAGGCTTGGGGGAGCTTGGTGGGAGGAGAGGCATAAGGGGATGGGGGAGAAAGGGGGGGGGGGAGGCTTGGAGGTCAGTAAAAGGGTGAGGGCTTAAGGGCGTGGGGGGAAAGGGAAGGCTGAGGTGGGTGAGGAAGAGGGGGAGGGCTTAGGAGGGTGGGGGAGAATCGAGGGCTTGGGTGTGGGAGAGACAGGATGGCATGTAGGAGAAGGGAGGGCTTGGGGGATGGGGGAGAAGGGCGGTCCTGGGGAGAGGGGTGAGTGGGAGGAGAGTAGGTGGGTGGGGGGAGGGTGCTCTAGGTGGGTACTAATTGGGGGGCTGACAGGGAATGGGGCAGGTAGGGTGTGTGTTGTTTAGAATGTGGGGGTGGTGCTCCACTCCCTGTGGCTGTTGCTGTTTGAGAAGGGTTCCCCACTCCCCTCTGGGATTGTAGGGTTCGGGGTTGTGGTGCTCTGATTCCTTTCTCTCTCCCTGCGCTCCTTCCTCACGTCTGCTGCCTGCCTTCTCTCTTCCCTTGTCATATCCCTCTGCAGGAATACTTTTTTGAACTTCAGTACATTTGCTAGACCGCTCTTCCTTGCTAACAGTTCCTCTTTCGTGTTCTCGCTCATGAATACCATCTTTATCATTTGGTCCCTGTCCTTATACTTTCCAAGCCAGAAAACCTTTTCAACATTTTGGTCAGTTCCTTCCATCCTTACCTCTTTAAGGATCTCGGTAACTATGTCTTTGTTCTTGTCTCTCCGCTCCTTTGGGCTGGTCCCTGTTTGCTCATTAATGCTTGCAACTACTGTTCTTTTTCTCTCTATCAGCCGGCTAGTACATCTAGCTGCTTCCTGAGAGGAAGCTACTTCTATGGCAACTTCCCTTACTGCAGACCTAGCTTCAGGGCTCCTTTAAAACATTTCAACAAATGAGGGCTGTGTTGTGAAGGTCCCCTCCACAGTAGCATTCCCATCTCCCTGAGGTACGGTTTGTGTCTGGTATTGCAGAGGAGTCTCCTTCAGGCTTCTTATATCCTCCTTTGCTGCCCTTAGTTCATTCTGCAGGTTGCTACTGTCTCCCTCATTACCCTCAGTCCTTCACTGAATTCATCCCACATTTGCTGGAATACTCCCTTCATCCAGGCTTCCTGTTCCACCCCATCCTCTGAGTTTGTTCCAGCTGTGATTGTCAAAGAAAAGAAAATCGAAAAAGAATCGGCCGTCTGCCGACGGTGGTGCCTCTTCCAGGCTGCACGCTTACAGCGGACAGCCCGAGCACAGTCCGCATTTCACCAGGGAACGCACTTCCGCGGACCCCGAGAGGAAGAGTGAGGAATAGAGCGGAGGGCAGCGTTGAAGACAGTGTCATGAAAAAAGAGGAGAGCACGAGGGAGAGGCAGAAGGGAGAGGTCAGAGAGAGTAGCACTGAGGGTAAATAGGTTCCAGTCCGCCTCAGCAAACTGCCACCTAGGAAAGGAGAGGGAAGGGCGAAAAGAGAAAAAGGAAACAAGGATGGGGAAATGGTCACTGCCATGGAGGTCATCAAGAACCTGCCACGTGAAATCTAAGTGAAGAGAAGAAGAGCAGAGAGAAAGATCAAGACAGGAAAGGGTGCGAGTCCGAGAGTCCAAATGAGTGGGCTCACCAGAAATCAGAAGAGACAGGGAAGAAGAGAGGATAAACGGCTCAAGAAGGCGACCCCGGGTATTCATCAAAACATCACCCCAAAGAGAATGACGACAATTGAAATCACCCAGCAGGAGCACAGGCTCCGGCAAGGAGTCCAGGAGGTGTTTCAAATCAGGAAGAGTAAGCGGGACACTCGGGGGGAGATAAATGGAACAAACTGTGTACCATTTCCTCACAAAGATACGAGCAGCAGAACAATGGAGAGGCGAAGGAAAAAGTAAGGGGACAAAGGGGACAAAGGGAACATCAGCACGAATCAAGAGAGCAGAAGAATTAGGAGCCCCAGCAACAGCTGGGGGGAGAGGGGAGAGAAAGGAATAGCCACGAAAACGACCAGGATGAGCACCAAGCATCGGCTCCTGGAGACAGACACAAAGGGGCTAAAAGCGCGAAATTAGAAGTTGGAGTTCGAGGAAATTTGCTTAATAACCTTGAACGTTCCATTGAAGAATAGACATCGACGAGAAGAGAAAGGACAACAATAGAGAACAAGGAAGAAACAAAGGCGAAAGAGCAACATAGCATGTTAAAGAAGATCAGGGTCGGGATCGGGGTCAGCAAAGTCAGGGTTAGGGGGCATGGGTAAACTGAGCAAAGACGGAGGGAAGGAAGCGGAAGAACAGACCAGAGGTGGGCAGGCGGGGTCCGGAGGAGGAGGAGACAACGGAGAGGAGCAGTCAAGGACAGCAGCAGGAAGAGGGTTAGTAGAAAGAGGGGAGCACATTTGAGGAAGGGCAGCAACCGAGAGGGAAGCAGGGGCCAAAGAAACCTCCATAGCAGGAACAGGGGGTGCATCCACTGAAATGGGAGGGAAAGGAGCGATAGAGCCAGTAGTAGGGGCCAAGGAAGAAAGTGAAGCCTTCTTACCCGCCAGGGAGGAGGGAGGAGAGGAGCCAGGCTTACGCTTCTGATGTAAAGAGACCGGTGTCCCAGCAACTACGTACCGGGCAACGGATTCCAGCGTCTCAACAGGAGAAGCTGAACGAGAGCATACATGACGGCCGTTAGGAGAGCGATGGACATCCGCCCGCACCGACAGGCGGCGGGGAGAGTCAATAGAAGGATGGGAAGGAGGATCGGAGGGAGACGAGGAAGAAGACACAAGAGACATGACAGACCGGGTAGAAAGAAGGGGAACCCCAGACAGAGGACCAGGAGGGAGACCCTTCGGGACAGAACTCAAAGGAACAGAGGAGGGGCAGTGGACGTATCAGGGTCCAAGGCCCGGAAACGGTTGTGAGTCTGAGGATGGTGGGAAGGACGAGGAGAGGAAGAGCGCAACACGCGAGCATAAGAGATGTTAGTATAAGGCGGGAGCAGGCGAACCTGGCGCCTCGCCTCGGGAAAAGACAAACGCTCCAGGTGCTTCAAGTTGAGGACGGCTGCCTCAAGCTTGTAATGGATACAGGCACGGGAGAAGGTAGGATGGGCCTCACCGCAGTTGAGACAGCGAGCTTGGGGAGAAGTGCACTCCACCTTAGAGTGACCTTCACCTCCACACAAAGGACAGAGAGAGACAGTCCCAGAGCAGCGGAGGGCACCATGCCCAAACCTCCAGCACTTGTTTCAAAGCCGAGGAGAAGGAATATACTCCTGGACAGAGCACCTGGCACCAGCAAGAATGACAGAGGACGGAAGGGTCCTACCATCAAAGGTGACCTGCACAACTCGAAGGGGTTGACGGCGACGACCACGAGGGGGACGAGTAAACGAGTCTACCTAGAGGACAGAATGGCCTTGGTCATCAAGGATATGCCGAATATCATCGTGGCAGTCCTGCAGATTCCGAACACCGGTTGCAACATGGGGCAGGAGAAGAATAGTGCCAACACTGGCATTCAACCGAGTGTTCTTTGAGACCCGAACAGGGATCTCACCAAGGCAGTATAAGGCAGCCAAGCGGGAAGCTGCATCCTGAGAAGGAGCAGCAACGACACGTGTACCAAGACGATTGGCGTAGAAAGTAACAGATGCATCAACGGAATCAACGAGATGCCGATGGAGGGAGAAATCGTCAGGAGGCGCAGAATCAAGAGGGAGGAGATCAAAGTATTTGGCCCACGAAGCAGGACCAAATAAGGCCTGATACGCATCAGTAAAGAAAGGAAACGAGCGAGTGCGGCCGTGGCACTGACGGCGTTGAGAACCCCCAGAGAGAGAGGGGTCAAAAGGCGCAGTAGTCACAATGAGAGACTTTGCCGTACCAGGGGATGAAGTGGTCACCACTGGGGGCTTGATGCTCGACCCAACCACAGAGGAGGGAGGGGAGCTGGGGGAAGAATTCAGAACAGTCAAAGGAGGAGCAAGGTCGGGGCCCAATGCAGCGGAGGCTACAGAGCCCGGTCTTCCAATACAGGCCGACTCGGGGACTTGGTCGCCCACCCCACGAGCCTGAGAGGGTACAGCAAAAACATTCAACGACATATAGACGAAGAAAAAGAAATTCATCCACGAATGTGCCCCCACACCCACCATGGAGCCACAATTAGAGACCGGACACCCAACAGGAAGCTATTGCCGATCATGCCGGGGCCCCCCAGGGGTGCGTCGTGGGTATACGCCCCACAAACGCCAAAGAACCGTCAGTCCGTCGAGATCGGGTTCAGCGACGAAAGGGGGATTGACAATAAAAGGTTCCCCTCGCTCGAGACGTTGGGTACTACAGTTCTACGGGTGCAAGAGTATGCCTCCTCAAGCACCCGGGCGTCAAAATAGAAGAAGTCCAAATGAATAACCAAAACAAGCAAAAAGGTCGGCAGGAAACGACAAGCAGATACGAGAAGAGGGGGGGGGGGAGAAAAACGAAACACAAGGAAAAGGAAAAGTGATCTGGCACAATTAGAGAAGACAGCAGCAGGAGTGTAAGGCCACAAAAGGACAGAGGACTGTCCCACGGAGCATCACACTCTGGCAGCCGTCTACTAAGCCCCCTCACGGCGCCAACGGGCCGGATGGGGAGGGGGCAGAAGGAAAAGTAAAAGTTGTTCAGCAAAATTTGAGAGGACAGCAGCAGGAGCACAAGGCTACAAATGTTGGAAATTTCCAACAGTTATTCTCATCCCTAATACAACAGTATGTATTTCCTGTATTAGGCTTCATACACATCTAATATTCATTTGCTAATCCTTAATACAACAGGATGTATTTCCTGTATCAAGCGTAGTAATTAACTAACACTACTAATATGTAGCTTGGTACTGTGGAATTTACTGTATTAGGTTGTGGAACATCATGTAATTTCTCCTAGAATTGTGTAGTGTTGCGTCAGCCACGCACGGAGGATAAAATTTCCACATACCTGTCGATCTACCACAAGTACAACCATTTACTTTCCTTTCTTAGGAATAATTATCTTGTAATATGTTTACTTTTAGTAGACAACAGTTTACTGAAATTCTTGTACCCAGCTTAATCGCTATTCCAGTAAATCATATTATAATCTAACATCATTTCCACCACCAAGCAAGTATTGTTTTATTTGTGCAATCTACATTAACTGACTTGCACTGTGAGAATTAAATCACCACCATAAAGAATTTATCTAAACCATCAAGAGTGTTCATAAATGCCCCCTTCCCTATTTAGCTTCATTAAATAAATATAATTTATGCTCGAATCCTCACGGTGAGCTATTGCGCATGCGCGACTTCTGGGAAGTAGGAGAGAGGACTCTCGCCATATTCGATTAACAAGCGTGACGGTGCTCCGAAGCGGTCCAACAACTCTTACCATCCAGACGGCATCAGAACATCCCTGGCTACTAGATTGAGGACGCAGCTTACCAGAATCACAGACACCAGTTCGGCAGGCATTTTTACCTTTTAGCATCATTGATGAGCTCACAATAATAACTGATATAGGTAGCCATGTCGTGACACTGCGGGCGTACCAAAATTCCCATGTGAGTGCAACTCCTTTCCCTCCAAATATTTAGATGATCCTTTATATGTGTGTGAATACTAGTTTGGGGTGGAAATTACGGAATTATCATTATTGCAGCATGGTGTAACACCCTTGAGGAAGCGTGTGATTGCCATACCCTCACGTGCTCCAAGTATCACTATCTCGAACTGTTTCCAGACTGGCATACAGTGGACTGCATCTACGTCCCTCTGTTACAGCTGAGATTTAATCAAATAATAAATAAATATAAATAATAAATATGTTTATTCAGGTAAGGTACATACATACAAGTGATGTTACATTAATGGATTGATATATAGATAGAGCTAGTACATACAATGCCTAAAGCCACTATTACGCAATGCGTTTCGGGCAAGAAAAACATTAATATCTAGAACTTAATACTAATTGAGCATAAAGAATAAAAAGTGTTGAAAACAAATACAAATAAAGATAAAAAAAAAGGGGGAACATGACTGAAAAAGCAGCACAAATACAATAGGTTGACAAACAGTGTTGATTAAAAAAAAAAAAATAATAATAATAAAATAAAATAACAGACATGGGTTGACATTTAGGGGTAAGGTAGGTTACAGGGAATTTATTAGGTATTGTTTAGTTTTTATCTTAAACTGGTTGAGAGAGGTACAGTCTTTAACATGGTTGGGAAGGTCATTCCACATTCTGGGTCCCTTGATTTGTAGAGCATTTCTAGTTTGATTAAGTCGTACTCTAGGAATATCAAAACTGTATTTATTCCTGGTGTGGTGCTCATGGGTTCTGTTACAACCTTCAATGAAGCTTTTGAGGTCAGGATTGGCATTACAGTTCAGCGTTTTATATATGTATAATACACAAGAGAGAATGTGCAGTGACTTAATATCTAACATATTCAGAGATTTGAGTAAGGGTACCGAGTGATGTCTGGGGCCAGAGTTGGTTATCAGTTTTCATTGTAGATAGTATCTTATTATTCAGAGTCCATATATATATATATATATATATATATATATATATATATATATATATATATATATATATATATATATATATATATATATATATATATATATATGTTTCATTGAATATGACCGCATATTCTGTATTTATTATTTTCTGGTTTAGGGCTTCTATCCCTCTAACTATTTTCTTAGCATCAGGGCTTAATTGGAATAGGAGTTCTCCAAAACTCATTTTCGTACTTTTAAGGTGAAGAAAAGAAGTGATTTACTATAGAGTGTATTTACACTTATTTGTATAATTTGCACGACGTTTCGAACCTCCATGGTTCATTCTCAAGTGAACAATCTTACAATACTAGTTGATTTTATACCCGTATTAGGTCAGGTGATAATACAATGAAGGTGAAAAACATGGGGGGATACATAAGGGATAAACATAGGGGCTGCAGAAGGCTTATTGGCCCATACGAGGCATCTCCTATCTAAACACAAAGATTAATCCAGTGTAATTGGCCTGTTATGTTGGACATTGTCTTCTGTGTTGGCATCGATATGTTCTTGTCTTGTACACCATGAGAGTAAGGACAAGACAAGAACATATCGATGCCAACACAGAAGACAATGTCCAACATAACAGGCCAATTACACTGGATTAATCTTTGTGTTTAGATAGGAGATGCCTCGTATGGGCCAATAAGCCTTCTGCAGCCCCTATGTTTATCCCTTATGTATCCCCCCATGTTTTTCACCTTCATTGTATTATCACCTGACCTAATGCGGGTATAAAATCAACTAGTATTGTAAGATTGTTCACTTGAGAATGAACCATGGAGGTTCGAAACGTCGTGCAAATTATACAAATAAGTGTAAATACACTCTATAGTAAATCACTTCTTTTCTTCACCTTAAAAGTACGAAAATGAGTTTTGGAGAACTCCTATTCCAATTAAGCCCTGATGCTAAGAAAATAGTTAGAGGGATAGAAGCCCTAAACCAGAAAATAATAAATACAGAATATGCGGTCATATTCAATGAAACATGTTTGAAAGAAAACCTGCTGCCAGTATACACCAATATATATATATATATATATATATATATATATATATATATATATATATATATATATATATATATATACATATATATATATATATATATATATATATATATATATATATATATATATATATACATATATATATATATATATATATATATATATATATATATATATATATATATATATATATATATATATATCTGATACTGCCTTTTATGCATATTAATCTTTACACTGCAATAGTATTTCTTGCATTATATATTTTCTCATTATCTATGTGTGTGCATATTATACTCATTATTATTATTTTTTTTTTTGAGATATATACAAGAGTTGTTACATTCTTGTACAGCCACTAGTACGCGTAGCGTTTCGGGCAAGTCCTTAATCCTATGGTCCCTGGAATACGATCCCCTGCCGCGAAGAATCGTTTTTTCATCCAAGTACACATTTTACTGTTGCGTTAAACAGAGGTTACAGTTAAGGAATTGCGCCCAGTAAATCCTCCCCGGCCAGGATACGAACCCATGACATAGCGCTCGCGGAACGCCAGGCGAGTGTCTTACCACTACACCACGGAGACTGCTATTATTATTGCATAATATATGTTACACACAGATTAATCTTATAGAATTCCCCCCAAAATGTGTCATGGGAGGCTGGCTCTAAAATTATATAATTTACAGTCATTGCTTCTCTTGGTAGAATTTATTCACATATAATCATAGAACTATAAGCCACTGATTTTCTCATTTCATTACTCATTCTGGTCCTTCGAGCTATCTTAGAATTATTCATTATTTTGCATTCTTAAAATTATACATTTTATCAGCATTATACTGGAGCCAGATTTCCCCACAACAAAAGGACAGAGGACTGTCCCAAGGAACATCACACTCCGGCAGCCGTCCACTAAGCCCACCTCATGGCATCAACGAGCTGAACGGGGAGGGGGCTTCTGTAATATCATCATCGCTACATAATAGCATGAACAAGTATATTATGGCATTTTTAGGCGATGCTGTGGTCACAAGCTGAACAGCAGTGCTGTGAGCTCATTCTGCGTGCATCAGGCTTGGTAGCTTACTCAATACTGAGGCCCCTAACACCCGGGAATTTGGCCCACGATTTAAAAAAAAAATGGCGTCTGTTTACAAGAGCCCTGATGAAGGTGTGGTGAACCCCGTGTTTACGCGGGCCATTTAAATCTTGCGTAGTACTCCAAAACATCATATGATGCGATGCGCAATTTACTGCAAGTCAGTCAAAGCATCATATGATGCCATGCACAATTTAAGGGTTAACCACTAATAGTAAACAACAGAGTACAAACAGTACTCCTAATAAATCTAAAACCATTTCCCCCTCCTCAAAGTGGAAACAAGGCAGTGTGGGCACAAATGCAGTGGGTCCCTCCAAACCTACAGTTAATGTGTCACCCAAAAACGGTGACTTCGAGCCAACATGAGGGCTTCCCACGACACAAACTCAACCATCATATCCCAGAAGGTAACGTGACTCACATTAGTCACCAACTGTTGCAAGACTAAGGGAAGTGCCAGTTCTGTTTGTCCATTAGCTCATTAGTTGGCCAACTATTTTCTGTGTCTCGGATAAATCGTTAGGGTGCATGAAACAATACCCACGATGGTAAATATTTCTAACCAACCACATTTAAGTACTACAATGGAAATATATCTGTTCTTGGTAATGTTACATTGTATCGTTTCCACAGGTATTTTGTGAGCACACCAGAAAGTAGTAGAGCTGTGCCATTATACGATTCACAGTCGCCATCAATACACATCCAGGAAGGATCACATGTGGCAGACTGAGGCCAATGCTGGAGGCCCAGCTCTCACACTACAAACCATCTGAGGCAATTTTGAATGTTCTTTATATAGGTGTGTGATCTATAACATATTAGTATTTATATCCACTATTTAATTATGGTAAGATTAAATTATGAAATCCCCCAAAATGTGTGAAGGGAAGTTTATTGGTGACAAATTATATAATACAGTCCGCTTAGAAATAATATATACAATTTCTTAAAATAATTATCAAATCAATCACCACTAGATTTCCCCACATATTTTATGGTCCTTCGAGCTTGAACCGGAAATGCAATACTGGTCAATTAATAAATATACTAAGGCAATGAATCTGTAATATATTAAACACATCGCCAGTCATAGACTAGCCAGTCAGCAGTAGCCTCACAGCGGTTCATGGATCTCATCCACCAAATTCGTGGTGTGTTATATCCGCGGAGTTTACTGCACACATTAAATCTAGCCAAATTGTTACTCATTTCTCTGACTTCGTGCATGTGTAAAGTTCCTGAGAGGATTATACTTGACAGACTAATGTTTCAAATCAAGCCCCACCTTGCTCCTAACCTTTGTAGTCTCCTTCCTGGAAGAAGCACACAAACTTGCTTTGCAAGTTTTATCAGAGAGGGACCAAGCTTTCTAGCGGCATTTGTTGATCTCCAAACTGCTTTTGATACAGAAAACAGAGAAATAATCTTAGAACAACTAGCCTCTTTTGGAATTAAGGTTTTTGGAATTTTTGGAATTAATTATCAAAAGAAGGCACCAAACCGGGAAGGCTATGTAGCACCATCAAAGTGCGAAATAATCAGAGGACGCTAAATATCACCAAGAATGCCAATACAAGAACAAAAACGCATAAGGCGAACGATATCAAAAGTATCCGATTCACCTAGAATTCTATCGAGGGACAAGTGACCGCGAGGGACGGTCGGAAAGCAAGACACACGAATGTCCTGACTTCCAGGACGAGCAACAAGGATATGCACAGCTGTAAGAGGGCAACGCAATTCGGACAATAAGGAGCAGGGCGGCGCTCCATTAAGTGACCGTGGGTTAAGCGGGTATGGCCAACCCACAGCCGTGCCAAAGCAGTTTCCCACCGCCGGTTACGGTGTTTTGGAATTAAGGGAAAACTGTTGACATGGCTCAGGGGTTACCTGAGTAACAGAACCGCCTCAGTCCTTTTCAAGGGGGTCAAAAGTAAACTTTGTGCACCCATTGAGTTGGGTACACCCCAGGGTGGAGTGCTAAGCCCTACATTGTTCAATATTCTGATGCACAAATTAACAATTGATATTCCCACACTACCTGACGAAGCCGTCATCTGTTATGCCGACGACATATGCATTGTTGCAAATACCCGAACTAGACTGCAAGCTCTACTTGATGTACTCGTGGCTAAAAGTATTGAATGTGGTCTTGCTATCTCAATAACTAAATCCAGAGTTCTCCATCTCCAAGAGAAAACTCATGTCCCTATAACTTTCATGGTCAACAACCAGAACATTGAAACGTGTAAGCAGCACAAATACCTTGGAGTTGGTATTACCAGTGACATTGTAAACGATCTACAACGTAGGTTAAAAGAAAGACTAATACCACTGAAAACGCTTACGAGTAAGAATATTGGTATCAACATTAGATATGCTATACTATTCTATATGATGTTTGTTAGATCTCTCGTTGATTGTAATTCATTGCACTTAATTAATTTCCCTGCCTCTGTGTTGGACAAACTTGAAGTAGTACAGAATGAAGCCATGAGGATAATTCTTGTGCATTTCGGGGCACCAAGGATCATTAACATGAGGGAAGAACTGAAGCTTCCAACCATACTAGAGAGAATTATGCAAGTCAACACGACCTTTTGCCTTAAAGTCATGAGAGGCTCTACATCTCCTGCATTGCTCAGATACAAATTATTCAATGCTGTTAACACCCTATTGACTGGTGCCGACACACCAACTCACTCATTTTATGATAAATGGCTGAGCAAAAATACCTTCAATCTCATTAAACTCAAGATTCCTTTTAAGTGCAATCTACCTGTGTCTGGTATTCCTCATTTCTGTACCCCACCAAGTAAGTATCATACACACCCGTCATCATGAAAGGTAATGAGAATCTTGCTCTTCTCAAAGCTGTCACACCCGAAACAATTGCCTCTGCCATCGAGAATTTAAGATCTCACGAGCACTGTGTCTACACCGACGGCTCAGTCCAATCTTCTACTGGACTGACTGCAGCAGCATGTAGGTTATATAGAAATAATATATGCACAAAGACTGTCAGTGTTAGGTTAAACAACTGGCTGAGCGCCACCCAAGCAGAACTAGCGGCATTACAACTAGCTACCAGTACATTAAAAAAAACATTGGAGGAGAAATAATATTTTGTGATTCAAAGTCTGCTCTTCAAGCAATTGAAAACTTCTGGAAGATCGACAGCAAGAACCTCATACTACCAATTATATATGATTTATCGCTGCACAGAGCAAAGAGTCTCTAATCTCTCTTGTTTGGATACCTTCATACAAAAATATAACCTATCATAATGAGACAGGCATTGCAGCCAAATTAGCGTGCAACAAAGATGAAGTTGAATTAGATCTCGGTATCCCCATCTCTACTATCAAAACTATATTTGGTCCAAACACTAAGATCTGATAGGAACGAAATTACTAACCCCCTACGACCTGAAAGCACTAGTATAAAAAGCTATGATTTGTTCAGATCTGAAACCTATATCTATGGGCTGCACAAAACGTCCACCAGACTGTATGACACAGTGGTTGCCAGGATCAGGTTAAGTTACCGTTACTTGTGACAGGTGGCTACAGGTGACGGGTCTCCCAATCCTGAGCACTCCAGGTGCAAACTCAGTGAGCAGGAACTGCGGCATGATCTCCCACACTACATCACCGAATACCCGGTTATTAGACCTTTCAGACTAGTTGGCATGAGGTACCTGGAGCTTTGCAATTACTTTATTCACTCTCGTTTTCTTGAAGATATCCTCAGCCTGCACTGGCAAATTTTGGGTGCACTCTACTGAACATATGGCCCTGTATGACTAACCATCCTGCAAGATGGGGGCTTTTAGTATCACTGCTACCTTATTCGCTTTTGTGTTCATGATATCCTCATAACGAACCCATAGTCTGTCAGTGTAGGCTACCTATCATATGCCTCTATGACTAACCATTCTGTGTGATGGGGATTTTTTAGCATCACGTAGACACTGTACTCCGCCTTCATATAGTCTAGGGTAGCTGCACAAATGCACATATACCTAATGTATTTATAAAAAAAAAAGTTGTTGCTACACCTTTGCATATTTTATCTACAGTAAATATGTGGTGTTTAACTTCACGAAAAGTCGCCAATAAAACAATTAATACTACTAAAATAACACCAAAGGTTAATGAGAAGAACAATGCATATGTCGTCGGCATAACAGATGACGGCTTCGTCAGGTAGTGTGGGAATATCAATTGTTAATTTGTGCATCAGAATATTGAACAAGACCATCACCAATTGTATATATATTTTTTCTTGAATAGAGAGTTATTTGACATAAATTATAGACCTAATAAAAATATATTGCACTGGTCTTTACTGCACAACAAAAATCTGGTATTATGGAAGGTGTTACCATTGACTAGTGTTTATTGATAACTTAGACCCATTTATATTACCATAGTCTACAGTTGTACTAAATATTGGACTACCTAGCACTATATTTTTTATACAAGAGTTCTAACATTCTTGTACAGTCACTAACATGCATAGTGTTTTGGGCAAGTCCATAATCCTATGTTCCCCAGAATATGACCCCGCCAAATCATCTAACAACCAGGTACCCATTTCACTGTTGGGTAAACAGAGGCTACAGTTAAGGATTGGTGCCTAGTCAATCCTCCCCGGCCAGGATACGAACCCCAGGCCAAAGCGCTCCCTAAATGCCAGGCGAGTGTCTTACCACTCTGCCACGGAGACTGCTAATTGTGCAGACCCTTTTATTGGGTGAGCCCAGTACCAACCCGAGTTGTTTTGTGTATCTATAATTATTTACCTGTTTAATATGTTTACCTATAATTTCACCTCTGAGTGTTAATGAGTGTCTCAAACAACTAAGTGATATTGAATAGCAAACTTGCGGTACTCCAACATTGACACTGATTACAACTCAAATCTTTTGTGTGTATAATTATACATATATATTACTTTATGTGCAAACCTTCACAGAGGTAGGATATTGTAGCCAAGTGATACGATATTAAATATTCACCAACAATGAGTCACACTCACAATCATCTTGAGGTTATCTTGATATGATTAAGGGGCTTACCGTCCATGCGGCCCGGTCCTTAATCTGAGGATATCATCACTCAATAGTGTTCATTTCTGTGAACAAATACCCTAGTTATCTTCAATAAAAAACTATTGGACCATCTACACTTAACCAGTCACCATGGCTGATCCACAGAGAGTAAAGCATGTCTTAGCAGCAAAAAAAGGGTCACCTGGCATGACTGCTCAACAAATGTGAGAATTTCTCACAAGAATCTCCAGTTGATTTCATTCAGCTGGAAATCGATCAAAGGGTGGCTGATAGATTCGATCAAGTAAAAGGAAGGATCGAGTTGTACAGAGATGCAATCCTTGACAGTAACACTGACCCTGATGTTATTGATCAAATTATGGCAGAACTGGTAATGTAAGAGGATGACACTCAAACCAAGATGAATCATTGGATTAACTTACTAGGTGCACATAAAGCATCACCTAACATAGTGTCTCAATCCAGTGCAGCACAGAGGCACAATTACCACCTCTAGACTTGTTAGCCTTTGCAGGACTGGATGAGGAAAATTGGAACACGTTTTGGACGTCTTTTATCACTCGTGACTTTCAACTTTTTTAAAGTAACTTTTAACACTCACTTTCAATATTCCAAGACATCCATATCTATGGTGACAAAGTTCACATACCTTCAAAGACTCCTCAAAGGGGAAGCCAAGAAGGTTATAGCTAATCTGTCCCTTGATGACACCTATGATATAGCTATACAGTTGTTGAAGGAAATCTACTACAACAAAAACTAAGTATAGCTAATCTTTTCTATCAATTGAAAGATTTAAATCCTCCTAGTAGTCTACAAGTCTCCTTTCAAGACTTAAGGTTAGAAGTGGAGTTGCTTGTGAAAGCCCTTAGCACCAAAGTAAATGTGCTTCCGAATAGTCACTTAAACTGTTCATCCAAAGGAAACTTCCTCAGGATGTTTTAGAATTTTTTTCTCATTATAAGTGAGATAGTATATATACACACATCCTACCCCAAAATAAAATATTTTAGGGACTGAGAATAACTCAATAAAATGAAAGCTCATAACAAAATTAAATATGATACTGAAAAGTCATCCACTAATAAATCGGTGAGACCAAAGAATACGACAAGTACTCCTATTAAATCTAAAACCGCCACCTCCAATCCAAGGTGGATATTTGCCAGTGTTGGCACTCACGAAGTGGGTCCCCTCATAGCCAATGGTAACTTTGTTACCCAAGGCCGTGACTCCCAAAGGTACTGTAGGCTGGATGACGTGTTTGTTCTGTAATGAGGAGCATTCCATATACCACTGCACTAATTACCCTGATCGTACTACATGTGTAAAAAAACTCAAGGAGTTGCATAAATGCACTAGGTGCCTTCGGTCACATAACACCAGTGCCTGTACAGCCCAACTGTGCACCTGCAACGGGTACAGTGTATAGCTGCACCCTTCAGTACTGTGTAGGGACATAAAAATAAAGTCCCCCAATACCAAGGTGGAGGAAGAGACTTCCACCACCGTTCAGTACCGCAAAGTACGACAGGACATAAGCGTCCTATCGACCAAGTCTAAAAATAATGCGACTTTGCCAACTGCCCAAATTACCATAAAAACAGAAGGGCCCGTGTCAACTTCCATGGATTATTTGAGCAAGGATCCCAAAAAACCTTTGTCACCCAAGAAGTGGCAGATAAATTAAAATTATAACCTGCTGCACTAGCAAAACTAAACATAACAGGGTTCCTGACCAATACAGGACCCCAAGTCTACAAAGTCGTCCAACCATTAATACATTTAGGCAGTTGCTCGACTTGTACAGGCCATTGTAGAAGACAAAATCCCATCTGACCTTTAAGATCATGGTCGAGGGACAACAGCCAAATTCCTAAAGGAAAAGGAAATTAAGCAGGCTGACAACAAAATCACATCTGATCACCTCTTCAACATTGGATTCCTTGTAGGTGCAGACTATTGCAATAAATTCATCACTGGACAAACTAAAAGGCTGTGAATGAACCTGTTATTGTTTGTGGGAGGCAATTTGCTCATTGGCCCAGTATTGAGTCTGAAGCAATCCACTCATGTAGACAACCAACAAGTCAACCCAGTGATGGTTGCATGACTAGGCAGAGAACAGTCACCACTTAAGTTCAGAGACATGTCTGAAGATGAGCTTGATCCCCCCCTGTACATATATTATGGGATCTAGCAACTTTAGGCATCGTTCCTGAACAACTTAGTCTAGATAATGACTGGACATACGAACAATACCTGGACTCAGTTGTCTGTAGGGACAACAAATACTGGGTCAGATATTTGGGTATCATGAAAACTGAATCCTCCTCAGCTACCAGTAAATCATTTCATGGCACAAAACCAATTAAGGTCTCAGGTGTTGCACTTCAAAAGATAACCTGAGAAGCTGGAATTGTATAATGACATAATACAACAACAACTCGATAACAAATTTATCAAAGGTGTAACCAATGATGTTCCTAAGGAAGGACATTATTTGCTGCATCTTGCATTACTGAAAAACTCAGCCACTACCTCACTGAGGATAGTATTTAACTGCAGTGCTATGACCAAGCAGAAAAGTGTCTCATTGAATGACTGCTTTCAAACTTCAAACTCTCTATCCAGACACAAAGGCTGTATGACGTGTTGTTAAAGTTCCGTATAGGGACTTTTGGATACACAGCCGATAAAAGTAAGGCATTCCTTAGGATAGGTCTCCAAGAAGAGGACCGAAATTACACCAAGTTCCTATGGATAAAGGATACATATTGGTGGATTTGGGTAAAATATGCAAAAAGGTTAGGTTAAAGGTTCAAGAATAAGAACAAATTATTTCCAACACAAGAGGTTAGGTTAAGGGGTGAAGAATAGGAACAAATATAGCAATCATAATAATTATAACTTATAAACAACTTTATGAACTTTAAGAAAAAAAAGGTACAAAGTGACAAAGGTACATGGACATTTCTAAAAATATTCCTTTGAAATGCTAAAATACCCTATCTATAACAAATAATCCTTGAAATGCATAAACATTCATTTGACAAATTAATACTTTGAAATAAACAAACACCTATACATAACAAATCCTTTGAAATGCTTAAAACACCTAATTATAACAAATAACACTTGAAATATTGGGATCAAATATTGGGATCAAAGAAGTCTTTAAATAACAAACCGACTCTCCTGTCTAATAACGATGGTCAGCTTTCAGCCTCTGATTCTGCTACTGAGTTCAATAGGTTCTTCTCTTCCATTGGTTCATCCCTTGCAAATGATATTCCATCTTCCAGTACAGACATTAATGACTATCTTTCAGGTAACTATCCACAGTCTCTGTACCTAAAGCCTATTAATTCCACTGACGTCAATGAGATAATCCTTTCCCTTAAAACCAAGTCTGGTGCCCTTGAGGAGATACCAACTTTAATTTACAAAAAAGCCTCCAGATCTTTAGCCCCTGCTATTGCTTTGCTCTTCAACAAGTCACTTGAATTCCAAACCTTCCCAGATATTCTAAAAAAAGCTAGAGTAACGCCTGTCCACAAATGTGGTAATCTCACAGATGTTAACAACTACAGACCTATATCTATCCTGCCAAACTTGTCAAAAATTTTTGAAAAACTAATCTATAAGCAGCTTTACTCATATCTAGCCAAACTCAATATACTTAGCCCTTGCCAATATGGCTTCAGACCCAAAAAAAGCACTAACGATGCACTTATTAGTATGCTTAACTCGATTCATACAGCTCTTGATAAAAATGAGTTCTCTGTTGGGTTGTTTGTGGACCTGCGTAAAGCTTTTGACACTGTCAACCACCAAACCTCCTTCTTAAATTACATCATTATGGAGTCAGAGGACACTCCCTACAATACCTCAAATCCTACCTTACTGACAGGCTCCAATATGTTTCTGTGAATAACACAATTTCTCCCACCCTACCCATCAACATTGGTGTTCCCCAGGGCAGCATACTTGGCCCTCTCCTCTTTCTCATCTACATTAATGACCTTCCAAATGCCTCCCAACACCTCAAACCAATTCTATTTGCTGACGACACAACCTTCATTTACTCCAGTCCTGATCCCCTTGCTCTAAATGCCACAGTAAATACTGAGCTAAATAAAGTCCATCTGTGGCTAACTGCCAACAAACTCACCCTTAACATTGACAAAACCTTTTATATTCTGTTTGGCAATAAATCCTCTAATCAAATAAATCTCAAAATAAACAATACCCAAATTTGTAACAAATTAGATGGCAAATTCCTTGGCATTCTCATTGACCACAAGCTTAATTTCCAGGGACACATTCTAAACATATCAAAAAAAGTTTCAAAAACTGTGGGCATTCTTTCTAAGATCAGATATTATGTACCACGCCCTGCCCTGGTGACTCTCTATTACTCCCTTATCTATCCATATCTCAACTATGGTATTTGTGCTTGGGGCTCTACTACCCAAAATCACTTACGTCCTCTAATTACTCAACACAAAGCTGCTATTAGGACAATATCCAATTCTGGCCCCAGACATCACTCGGTACCCCTACTTAAATCTCTGAATATGTTAAACATTAAGTCACTGCACATTCTCTCATGTGTATTATACATATATAAAACGCTAAACTATAATGCCAATCCTGATCTCAAAAGCTTCATAGAAGGTTGTATCAGAACCCATGAGCATCACACCAGAAATAAATACAGTTTTGATATTCCTAGAGTACGACTTAATCAAACTAGAAATGCTCTACAAATCAAGGGGCCCAGAATGTGGAATGACCTTCCCAACCATGTTAAAGACTGTACCTCTCTCAACCAGTTTAAGTTAAAAGCGAAGCTATACCTAATAAATTCCCTGTAACCTACCTTACCCTTCTATTGTCAACCAATGTCTGTTTTTTTCTTTAAAGAGCGCTGTTTGTCGACATAATTGTATTTGTGCTGCTTTTTCATCTATGTTTTCATTTCTTGTTTTCATTCTACTCATTATGCTCAATTAGTATTAAGCTTGTCATTTAAGTTTATCATGCCCGAAACGCTTTGCGTAATAGTGGCTTTAGGCATTGTATGTACTAGCTATACCTATAAGTTAAACAATCCTTGTAAATATTTATTGTATGTATGTACCTTACCTAAATAAAATTGTATTGTTGTATTGTATTGTATTGTAAATGCATAAATGACCATTTGAGAAATTAACTCCTTGAAACAAACAGATGCCTATATTTAACGATTCCCCTGTAATGCATAAACACCCCATTTTAGCAATTCTCTCTTGAAACGAACAAATGCCTGTATATAACAAAGTCCTTGGAAATGCTTAAACACCCCATCATTAACAAATATCACTTGAATGATACTTAAATAAGTTAAGTTAGGTTATGTAAGTTAGATCATGTCAGTTTGGGTAAGTTATGTTATGTCAGTTTGGGTAAGTTATGTTAGGTAAGTTACATTAGGTGATTAGGTTAGGTAGGTGAGGGTAGATAAGTTATGTTACATTATGTAAGTTAAGTTAGTAAGTTATATATGGTGGTTAGATCAGGATTAGTAACTTAGCTCAGATAGGGAAGAATAAGTAAATTGGACTAGGAAAATTATGTTAGGATAGTTAGGTGTTGTTAGGTTATATAAGTTAAGTTAGTAAGATGGGTTATAGAAGGTCCATTATGTAAAAGTGGACAGCTTAGGTAAGGGAAGTTATATTGAGTATGTTAGGAAAAGTTAGGTTATGTAAGTTTGTAAGGTTAGGATAGGTTAGGTTATGTAAGTTAGTAAGGTTAGGATAGGTTAGGTTATGTAAGTTAGTAAGGTTAGGATAGGTTAGGTTATGTAAGTTAGTAAGGTTAGGATAGGTTATGCATGTTAAGTCAAATTTCTGTCTTAAAATGGTCTCTGATAATATTTTGGTGTAAAATGGTCTCAGTCATATTTCGGTCTTCAACTGGGGCCGGATTCAGGAAGGTACTTACAAAGGTTTTTCCTCTTAGCTAAGAGCGTTTTCCGTCTTAGCGCCTTCGTGGCGGCTACGTCCGTATTCAATTAACTACCCTAAGTGGAAAAATCTTCGTAAGTTCATTCCGGGATTTAAGTGTGGTTTCGACCACTCGTAGCTTTACGTAAACTGGATATAAGTCATTTTTTCTCTACTACATAACACTGGGATCGATTTATGATATTGGAACATGACCAAAATATTATAGCTGGTGAATCTAGTGGAGAGGAATCCTTCGTGTTAGTTATATGTGCATTCTCTGCTTGAAACTTGAAGTAAATAGGTGTTTGATGATAGTAGAATTAGTTTTATAATAGCAAGATATTATACCAGTAGTTATTAAGTAAATAAACACTGGTGAACATGAAATATGAGAGAAGGTGATGAGCCCTGCCTGATGGGATCATTTACTATCACCAAATGCCCCTGTTCACCTAGTAGTAAGGGTGTACCTTAGCTATACATACCCATTTCTAATTTATTTAGTTTGGTTTTATTTTGAAATTAAATCTGGGTGAGACATAAAATAAAAATATGCTGCACAAATGATGTTAGGTAAGGAAAAGGGTAAAAATGTCAAAAACTTTATTCATTGAATGCTTAAAGCTATAATTATGACTATATAGACTACTAAAAAAGAGAGAGGGAAGTAGGGGTCCAAGACCTCTTCCTGTTATACAATTTGGGTGTGGAACAAGTAATTATCAAAAGAAGGCACCATGCCGGGAAGGCTATGTAGCAGTAAGGCAGTGAGGTGAGGCAGCTACTTATTTGAGAAATGCTTATTTTATTTACCTTATAAGCTGAGGCAACTTATTTTATTTGAGGAATACTCAGCTGATTCCTCTACATTTAGCATGGAACAAATTTGTGTCCAAGACCTCTTCCTGTTACTCAATTTGGCTGTGTGTAACCAAACTAGAAGTGCTCTACAAATCAAGGGACCCAGAATGTGGAATGACCTCCCGAATCATGTCAAAGGCTGTACCTCTCTCAACCAGTTTAAGAGTTAAACCAAGTACTGCCTAATTAACTCCATGTAACCTAACTTACCTCCTAAATGTCAACCCATGTCTTGCTATTTTTTAAACAACGCTGTTCACCAACATGTGCAATTGCTGCTCATATCTAGCCAAACTCAATATACTTAGCCCTTGCCAATATGGCTTCAGACCCAAAAAAAGCACTAACGATGCACTTATTAGTATGCTTAACTCGATTCATACAGCTCTTGATAAAAAGGAGTTCCCTGTTGGGTTATTTGTGGACCTGCGTAAAGCTTTTGATACTGTCAACCACCATAACCTTCTTCTTAAATTACATCATTATGGAGTCAGAGGACACTCCCTACAATACCTCGAGTCCTACCTTACTGACAGGCTCCAATATGTTTCTGTGAATAATACAATTTCTCCCACCCTACCCATCAACATTGGTGTTCCTCAGGACAGCATACTTGGCCCTCTCCTCTTTCTCATCTACATTAATGACCTTCCAAATGCCTCCCAACACCTCAAACCAATTCTATTTGCTGACGACACAACCTTCATTTACTCCAGTCCTGACCCTCTTGCTCTAAATGCCACAGTAAATACTGAGCTAAATAAAGTCCATCTTTGGCTAACTGCCAACAAACTCACCCTTAACATTGACAAAACTTTCTATATTCTGTTTGGCAATAAATCCTCTAGTCATATAAATCTCAAAATAAACAATACCCAAATTTGTAACAAATTAGATGGCAAATTCCTTGGCATTCTCATTGACCACAAGCTGAATTTCCAGGGACACATTCTAAATATATCAAAAAAAGTTTCAAAAACTGTGGGCATTCTTTCTAAGATCAGATATTATGTACCACGCCCTGCCCTGGTGACTCTCTATTACTCCCTTATCTATCCTTATCTCAACTATGGTATTTGTGCTTGGGGTTCTACTACCCAAAATCACTTACGTCCTCTAATTACCCAACACAAAGCTGCTATTAGAACAATATCCAACTCTGGCCCCAGACATCACTCGGTACCCCTACTCAAATCTCTGAATATGTTAGATATTAAGTCACTGCACATTCTCTCATGTGTATTATACATATATAAAACGCTAAACTATAATGCCAATCCTGATCTTAAAAGCTTCATAGAAGGTTGTAACAGAACCCATGAGCACCACACCAGAAATAAATACAGTTTTGATATTCCTAGAGTACGTCTTAATCTAACTAGAAATGCTCTACAAATCAAGGGGCCCAGAATGTGGAATGACCTTCCCAACCATGTTAAAGACTGTACCTCTCTCAACCTGTTTAAGATAAAAACTAAACACTACCTAATAAATTCCCTGTAATCTACCTCACTCCTCTATTGTCAACCCATGTCTGTTATTTTCTTTTTTTTTTAATCAACACTGTTTGTCAACCTATTGTATTTGTGCTGCTTTTTCAGTCATGTTCCCCCTTTTTTATCTTTATTTGTATTTGTTCTCAACAGTTTTTATTCTTTATGCTCAATTAGTATTAAGTTCTAGATATTAATGTTTTTCTTGCCCGAAACGCATTGCGTAATAGTGGCTTTAGGCATTGTATGTACTAGCTCTATCTATATATCAATCCATTAATGTAACATCACTTGTATGTATATACCTTACCTGAATAAACATCTGAATCTGAATCTGAATCTGCTGATTTATGCTATGTTAACCCCCTTTTTGTATTTTTTATTCCTTCTTTCAACACAATTTATACCTAATCTCGATTGCTATTAAGTTTTAGTCTGTGTTTTTTCCCCCCCACACCTTGCCCGAAATGCTATGAGTATTAGTGGCTTTAGGTATTGTATGTACTAGCTCTGCCTATAAATCCAACATTATGTTTGTAAATCAACTGTATGTACTTTTCCTGAATAAAATGTATTTATTATTTATTTTTTAATCAGTAAGTATTAAAAGAAGGCACCAAGCTGGGAAGGCTATGTAGCACCATTGTGTGTAACAATAAACCAAATTTTTTTTAACAAATAATGCACCTGTATGGGAAAACAAATCCTGTCAGCTGTAAAAATATTGATGCAGTTATTTAAATGAAAAATATAATGAAAGAAATATTACTGGTTTATTTTTATCCTATCTTTTTGTACTGTACAGTATATCCAAGGAAGTGAAAAATTAAGACATAATGCACAATTTAATGAATGATTAGCATGGATTACCAGTTCAAAAGAAATATGACTTGTATTACATATCAACATGAGATCTTAATGATCCATGGTCAACATGATTTAATAAGGATAATACAGTACTGTATTTGTAATAATACAAACTATAATTTAAAATCTTTATTACTGATTTTTTTTATTAAGAAGATTAGGTATACACAGCAATGTGCTGCTACCCTATTCTATATGGAATATTACACAGTGTAGATAAAAAACTAGCTATAAGTTTATCTAATACTCCCATCTCACAGGATGGTTAGACATACTATACATGGAATCAATTTAGAAAATACCAGCCTCAATACAAAAAACAAATCAACTCTGACTAAACAACTCTAAGCAATTTTCACAAGAGGTAAGCACTGAATCATGGAAACATTATATTATAATTACTCTTACCAGTTTCTACAAAACTCCTATCAAACAATGTATTTTTAAACATGTTTAGGTATACACAGCAATGTGCTGCTTCCCTATTCTGTATAAAGGACCACACAGTGTAGATCAAAAACCAGCTACAAGCTCACCCAACATCCTCACCTCACAGGATGGCCAGTCATACATGGAATTAGGAGAGAACAAAATACTTAATGCTGATCTATTAGCCTCCACTGGCAAAATCTGGGTGCAGCACAAGAATATCTTCCAATATTCCTGAGTGTATGAAGTAATTACAGAGCTCAAAGTACCTCATACCATTTGGTATGAAGTCACTGATAACAGGACAATCACAGATATAGTGTTGGAGAGTATGTTCTCTCAAGTAGGACTGAAAACAGATGGTTTTTTTTCCACCAAGAGGGCTATAAACCCATGGAACCGCCTACCCGCTGAAGCCGTAAATGCCAAATTCCAGCAAAAAAATAACATTAATTCAATTGGCGGGCCCTTTAACAAGCCGCCGGCTTTCTGTCCTCTTCGAGGTCACTAGATAGTTAGTGGCCATTGGGTAAATTCAGTAAATATATACAATAATTGTCAGCGCATCTTTGGAGCAACAAGGACAGCTACACAGTATCTCTTAGAATTACGTAGGTAAACAACAAATGTAACATATTTGTTTACTACAATGTCGGTGCTGGCTGTAGAAGTTGAAAAAACATTGTTTTACTTCGAAATATACTAATTTTATAAGAAAATTCGACGTAAATAGGAGGCAGTAGAGCTCCTATAAGCCAGCGCTAAATCTTCAATATGAAGAATGTTGCTGCTCTCTGATTGGCCAAACGAAACACAGTAGTGACCTCTATCGGCACGCAGGTGAACCAACAATTTTCTTCCTAAGTATACCTTATTGAATCGCACCTAAGCATCTTCTTAGGGCGCACTTAGGAACCTTCGTAGCAAACCCACTTACGAAGAAATACACAGAGCTTCCTGAATCTAGGTCCTGGTCTCTAAATACTAAAAGTTACAGATAAGAGGTTTATTTTCCTGAACAAACTTCTATGAACATTTTCTGAAAATGGTCTTTTGAAATATTTTCGATCTTAAACTCATTAGAAACTTCTATGATTATATGAACTGAAATATTTTTTATAAAATTGAACTCAAATATTTTTGAATTTCTCCCATAAGAATCCTTTAAGAACGAATGAGTGATTTTTGGTCTGAAATTTCCCGAAAAGATTCCTCTAAGAACTTAGCAAGGACTGGTACAATTTAACCTGGAATCCCATCATGTTATATAGAGGACTGGAAAAATTTACATGGAAACCCTGTAGGCTCTAGCGAGGACTGGCCTTCCCCCAAAAAAGTCCTCACTAAGCTTCCATCCCTACTACTAGTGTGAACATCTAATTTAGAGTCATTAGGAATATGTGTAGAATAATAAACCATACATTTTTTGAATTAGGAAAATACTATTTGTCAAATATAGATACTGTTCTTAAAAGATTCCCCCATTTTGCACCGGCCTGTTATAAATTATATGTGTGGTGGGCTTGCTATGGGGGACTTGGTACTATTAAGGGGTAAGGGTTGTTAGAAGACAGAGTATCAAATATGGGAGAGCTAAAAGGCCCGGCCCCCAAAATAAACTATCCACAGTAGTAATAACTTGCTACTAGACCATATATGTTAGTCTAAGGGTTGATCAATGCGCTCCCACACAGGAAGAAGGGATACTCTGTAATTCATGTACTTATTTATTAACCCCTTAACAACCCCCCATATACACTCACACCAATAACAATAATAATAATAACTTTACCACACTATCTTACGTTAAAAGCCTTGGTCCACGTAGGCAGGATACAAGGTTTACACTAAGAACAAGCTAGGGTAAAGTACTACTGGATAAGCACTGAAGCTGGATGCAGCTTAGGGTAGGGAAACCACGTGGGACCCTAATACAAAACACAACACTTAGGGGTACCCAAAACACTGGCAAATACTGCCCCCAGGTCTCACCAATCATTACTACCAGAGTAGGTACACTTAATAATGCCCCGTACTTAACTTAAGGGTACAGGAACTTCAGGTAAGGGAAATAAGTAAGAGGAGAAGGGAGAAGAGTAGGGGTGCAGCCACAGAGTAGGTCTCGTCCGCACGAACGCCAGCCAGAGAAGGAACCTCCTAGCGACCAGCTAGGCCTCCCATGTCGTGGTGCCGGAAGGAGCCTAATTGATCGTGCAGCTAAGCACATTAAAGATCTTCCCCTATGCAACGTATTGTTACTTTACAAATGATTAGAAAGTATTAGTAAGCAAAGTTGGTGCCTATGTTATTATTTAATAATCAACCCCCAGCTCAGTCTTTAAATGCTCTTTGAGAAACAATAATAGTCTTACGTCTGGCAGGGAAGATACAAACAATTGCCGTTCGAGATGCACTCAACTGTACTACCAGAAAGTTTAATAGCTCAATTTTGACCTCTGGTTTCCACTGGAGAACCCAGGGTCATAACACTCCTCCCCCCTTCAGAGAAAAAAAAAATGTGACTACTAGAATAGTAGTCATATTTTTATGTAAGAGTATACAGAAAATAAAAAGAAAAAACATATGACAAAAACAAAAAATCGATCAAAAACAATTTCTCTGCAAAAAAAAAATACAAAGGAGTTCTCTGAAAGAAAAAAAAAAACATACACAAAAAAATAAAAGAACGGGGAAGTAAAGAAATTGGACACGGAATATTTAATGTCACAGGAGAACCTAAAAAAAATAACTAAAGCATGACAGTTGGTAAATGGCTTTCTGTGGCTCAGATGAATGTTATTCAGGCAACCGGGACAGAGCGTCGGCTATCACGTTGAGTCTGCCCGGTAGGTGGGTAATGGAAAGATTGAAGTCCTGTAGGTACAACGCCCACCTGAGGATGCGTTTATTCTTACCCTTCATCTGAGTCAGGAAAACTAGTGGGTTATGGTCCGTGTACACTTCCACTATATTACCTGTGAGGTAAACTTCGAACTTTTTACATGTTAACACTAGCGCCAACGCCTCTTTTTCTACCACTGAATAATTGTGTTGCGCCTTGTCGAATTTCACAGAGTAATAATATACTGGGTGTTCCACCTGATCATCCCCAGTTTGCAACAACACTGCACCAGCACCCGAGTCAGACGCGTCAACATGAATTTTAAACGGTCGGTCGAACCTTGGACTAGCAAGCACTGAGGCGGAAGCTAAGATCAATTTCAAATTTTTAAATGCCTCTGCACAGTCTGATGACCACTTAAATTTAACGGCTTTCCGCAACAAGTCTGTGAGAGGAGTGGCAACACTGGAAAAGTTCTGACAAAAACGTCGATAGTACGCACACATACCGATAAATCTTTGAACGTCCTTTTTAGACTTTAGTACTGGATACTCCAGAATGGCACTGATTTTATCTTGCCGAGGTAACACTTTTCCTTGGCCCACTTCATAACCGAGGTACGTCACTGTGCCTTGGCCAAAATGACACTTTTTAGCATTTAAGGTAAGATTTGCCCTTTTCAAGATGGCAAACAACTGGCGTAACCTAGCTATGTGGTCAGCCCAATTACTGTCAAACAGCACGATATCATCTAAATACGCCCGACAATTTGGCACCTTAGCGAGTAGAGAGTTCATGAGTCTCTGGAACGTGGCAGGAGCATTACGCAAGCCGAACGGTAACACTTGATACTCAAAAACACCCTCGGGTGTCACGAACGCAGTTAGCTGTTTAGCACGTTCAGTGAGTGGGATTTGATAATACCCCCTCGAGAGGTCGAATTTCGAAACGTACGTGGCATTTCCCAACTCGTCGATGCAGTCCTTGAGGAGGGGCAGCGGATAGGCATCCACAATGGTCACCTTGTTGAGCTGCCGATAGTCGGTGCATAATCGCCAGGAGCCGTCTGGTTTGGGGACCAAAAGGCAGGGCGAGCACCAAGAGCCCTGGCTCGGCCGGATGAGGCCGTGCTGGAGCAAGAAGTCGACCTCCTTCCGTACGATGGCCTTCTTTTCTGGACTCATCCGATAGGGTTGAAGGCGAATGGGAGTGTAGTCCGTCAGCTCGACATCATGGCAAATGGCATCAGTCTGGGTCGGGACCTCCCCGAACAGACTGGAGAATTCATCAACCAACGACTGCACCTCTTCACGTTGGGCCATCTGCAAATAGGACAGTCCCTCCACAGCATTCACAGAACTAGAATTATTGAAAATGAGATTAGTTGGGTCCCCAGAACAATCATCCCCTCTCTCACTGGAAATGGAAACATTGGTTAGTGCAATGGGCCTGGGGCCCTGGAACTTCTTCAGACGATTTACATGTATGAGCATTACCTGGTTACGTTTGTCAGAGTGCCTCACTTTGTACGTGAGGTCCCCAGTATTTTCTGTCACAATGTAGGGGCCTTCGTACTTGTGGGACATAGTGTTCCCTAGTCGAGGCTTTAATACCAGGACAGGGTTGCCAGGCTGAAATACCCGTAACTTAGATTTAGCATCGTTACGTTCTTTCATCTTTTCTTGGGCCTTGCCAAGATACTTAAATGCAGCCGCCTTGCAGTCCTTGAGTCTCTGGTGGTGTTGCGGAAAGAAAGCCGAACCTTCAGTTAACGTTACGTTCCCTAACAGATTCTCCTGTAACATTTGCAAAGGTCCACGAACTTTATGGCCAAAGACTAACTCAAAAGGAGAACAACCCAGTGAACTTTGTAATCCCTCTCTAGCCGCAAACAAAACATATGGCAAATTCTCATCCCAGAAGGTGTGGCAACTCTCGCACGATGTCTTCAACATCTGCTTCAGAGTTAGATGGAAACGTTCAATTACCCCCTGACTCTGTGGATGGTATGGCCTGGAAACCTTATGAGTTATTCCATGTTCCTTACAAAATTGCTAAAAAATATCAGACTTAAAATTAGTACCATTGTCAGTTTGCACGACCCGAGGCAGTCCAAAAGTGGAAAAAAATTGCAACATACGAGCAACAACAGTTTTTGCTCGGATGTTCCTTACAGCAAAAGCCTCTGGGTAACGAGTAGTGATACACATCATCGTGATTAGGTAAATATTACCAGACTTAGTTCTAGGTAATGGTCAAACACAGTCCATTACCACATGAGAAAATGGTTCCTCTGGCACGGCAATACGCCTTAGAGGAGCTTTAGGTGGAGTCTGGTTTGGTTTCCCAACCAGTTGACAAACAATACACGCATTACAAAATTTTGCCACGTCGCTTCTCAGCTTGGGCCAGAAAAAATACTTTAAAATTTTGTGATACGTAATATTAATACCTTGATGTCCCCCCATAGGATCATCATGAGCAGCTGCCAAAACTCTTTCTCTATAGCAGGTCGGCAACATAACCTGGTGGACTACCTCCCACTCATTTGACAAGGGAGCACTCTGGGGTCTCCATTTTCTCATCAAAATCCGATCATTGTAGTAGTACCCAGTTGCTGCGTCTACAATTTCCTCCATAGAGACAGCTGTCTCATGACAATCTGCAAGAGTGGGGTCAGCTTTCTGTAACTCACTCAAGGAGGCATCTAGGCCTTGGTCAGATGCCATTGGCCGAGACTCAACAGTGTTCTCCTCCACCTCCCCACTACTCTCGGTAGATGGCGGTGGCAGGCTCTCCACAATGTCCTCGGCCACGTCATCGAGTCGGGCCATGAATGTGTCCGCGAGGTCCACTTGGTTTTCACCACTCGGAAAGCTCCTCGTGACCTCGGGATTTACCACCTTGGCAAGCACAGGGCTGCCCTTACATTTAAGTCCCATAGACCTGGTCACCGCGCACGCAGGGTACACAACATTATCCTCTGCGGCGGGTGGATCCAGGCAAACCTTAGGGGTAGGCAACATAATAGGCAGTCTGGAGTCCCCTACCTTATCCCCTGCTAAATCATTACCAACTATTACATCAACATTAGGGAAAGGTAGGTATGAAGTGACTCCGACTGTACAAACACCCTTGTGGAAATCAGATTCCAGGGTAACCTTATGGAGGGGTACTGCTCGAGTATCACTAGTGACACCCTCGACCAGTACCACCTCTCCAGTGTCGAGAGTGTTGGCACCTTGCAACGCACTCTCTAAAATTAAAGTCTGGATGGCACCGGTGTCTCGGAAGATCACCACGTCCTTCCAGGAAGAACCCTCAGACAAAAGTAGTCTCCCTTTCGATAAGAATGGGGTAAGCAAGTCCAACCACTGTGGGTTGGAGGTCTTACTCCCTAACCCTTCCGAAGACCTCAAGCCCTGTGTCACAACTAGAGCATTGGGTCTTTTTTCCGGGTACAGTTGCCAACAACGGCTAATATTGTGGTTTGAACGATTACAGTGACCACAAAAATGTCGGGGAGAAGAGACATTACTAACAGAATTACCCTTCGGTTCACCCTTAGGTGCCGTGGGGCTAGACACTTTAACAGGGTTAGTTATGTCTGAAACAGAAGGTGCATTAGTTAAAGGGTTAGAATGAGCTGGTCTGGACTGGCTGTGGGTATAAGTTTTGCTACTCTGTGGGGTATAATTATTTTTATTGGGCCTTTTGCCCGCCAATTGGTAGTTTTCTGCCAACTTGGCCAAATCCCCTATTTTAGAATTTACCTCTTATCTTCCTCTAATGTACTGTGAAACATTCTCTGGCATAATATCTATAAAATGCTCCATTAAAATTAAGTTCCTGAGAGCCTCGTATGTTTCGGCTTTCGCCGAACGAATCCATCTATCAAACAATCTAATTTGATCACTAACAAATTCAGTGAGCGGTTGGTTGTGAGTAGGCCTAAGGTTGCGATAAACTTGGCGGTGAGCTTCAGGAGTAATTTCATATGCCCGCAAAATACATTCCCTGACTTTATCATATTCGAAACACTCGTCGTCAGGCATGTTTATCAAAATATCTTGTGCTTTACCCCTAAGTCTTCCCTGTAGGATTTTCACCCACTCTTCCTTTGGCCAGTTCATGGACATGGCCAATCTCTGAAAATGGTTGAAAAACCTTTCAGGGTCCGACTCGGAAAATTAAGGCAAATTATGCTTTTTCTCATAATGCCTGGGGTTTGAATCCCCGGCAGGTGGAGGTCCAGTGGCATTCGCTCTAATTCTAGCCTCCTCGGTTTTGAGTCTTTGCTCCTCTAATTTTATTCTTGCTAACTCTAGAGCTAATTCTCTATCCTTATGAGCTGCACTTTCTGCTTGGCTAGGCTGGCATAAAGGTGTATCACTTGCCAATAGTTCTTCATCAATACAATGTTGTAATATTTCATTCACCAAAGTCCACTTTTTATCCACGTCATTTAATTCTAGGCCTAATTCCTTGCCTAACAATACTAAATTAGACTTGGTAAGTTTCTTTATCTCTACTGCTGAAGGCTCCATTGCCAGTCTCTGCATTTCAGATGCCATCACTAACAATTTTAGCTCCCAGCCAAAGAAAAAATTAAAAAATAAAAATTGGAAAAAAACAAAAATTTGCACGGCCCCTAACACAAGGCCACACTAACCTTAATCGTGAAGGGATCCAGCTGGGTGTCCAGTCAGTGCAAGAATGTCCTTTGCTAGATGAGCTGGACCCTAGGCTAGCACACAACCGTTCTGCGGAAAACAAAAAATTTTAATTTTGGCACTCAAGAATCTAATTTTTTACACTTATAATGTTCCTCCCGGACTGGCCAACCACTTGTTATAAATTATATGTGTAGTGGGCTTGCTATGGGGGACTTGGTACTATTAAGGGGTAAGGGTTGTTAGAAGACAGAGTATCAAATATGGGAGAGCTAAAAGGCCCGGCCCCCAAAAAAAACTATCCACAGTAGTAATAACTTGCTACTAGACCATATATGTAAGTCTAAGGGTTAATCAATGCGCTCCCACACAGGAAGAAGGGATACTCTGTAATTCATGTACTTATTTATTAACCCCTTAACAACCCCCCATATACACTCACACCAATAACAATAATAATAATAACTTTACCACACTATCTTACGTTAAAAGCCTTGGTCCACGTAGGCAGGATACAAGGTTTACACTAAGAACAAGCTAGGGTAAAGTACTACTGGATAAGCACTGAAGCTGGATGCAGCTTAGGGTAGGGAAACCACGTGGGACCCTAATACAAAACACAACACTTAGGGGTACCCAAAACACTGGCAAATACTACCCCCAGGTCTCACCAATCGTTACTACCAGAGTAGGTACACTTAATAATGCCCCGTACTTAACTTAAGGGTACAGGAACTTCAGGTAAGGGAAATAAGTAAGAGGAGAAGGGAGAAGAGTAGGGGTGCAGCCACAGAGTAGGTCTCGTCCGCACGAACGCCAGCCAGAGAAGGAACCTCCTAGCGACCAGCTAGGCCTCCCATGTCGTGGTGCCGGAAGGAGCCTAATTGATCGTGCAGCTAAGCACATTAAAGATCTTCCCCTATGCAACGTATTGTTACTTTACAAATGATTAGAAAGTATTAGTAAGCAAAGTTGGTGCCTATGTTATTATTTAATAATCAACCCCCAGCTCAGTCTTTAAATGCTCTTTGAGAAACAATAATAGTCTTACGTCTGGCAGGGAAGATACAAACAATTGCCGTTCGAGATGCACTCAACTGTACTACCAGAAAGTTTAATAGCTCAATTTTGACCTCTGGTTTCCACTGGAGAACCCAGGGTCGTAACACGGCCTGATAAAGTAAGTACTTAAGGGTTGAGAAATGTTCTTGTCTGATAAGCTTTTCACTTGAGACAGTTAAGCAAGTCCCAGCTATGTCTGGGTAAAAGTGACAGGATGAACAACCCAGCGGATTTTCTTCGTTTTGGGGAGTGTTGTACATGCTGGTATGGCAGTATGTCTACTCACAGGACTAGTGGCGCTGCCCAATAAACTCGCCACTCTGGGTAAAATGTAAAAAAAAAAAATTAGTGTGAGAGTAATTACACTAGAGTTCTTGTTGGTCATGTCTGGCGATCTGGCCATCATGCCTAGTGATATCAAGCTGTTGGAAAGTTCCAACACTGATGTATCATATCATAATACATTAATTTACATTACAATACATTAATTACATAATACAATACAATATCCCTTTTGTATCATAATACATTACTATTGTATACTAAGCATAGTATCTATTAACTCTACTAACTGTAGTACTAATATAAATTAATATTTTTCTATCTGTGCGTCATTTACTAAAATTCTCACCACATCGAGAGGTAGTATTGCGTCAGATAATATCCAGCAAGACAATTATTGTCAACATGTTAGAGAATTGAATAATATTCTCAACATTTATCAATATTCTTGATAAGAATTAATCTGATAATATAACAACTAGTGATTCAATAACCACGAGTTATCAACTAAAATATCACTATATAACAAGTTTATCTGTTATATCCAAACGTCATGGAGGAAATAGAAATTCTCACCATTTCTCGTTTAATAAGAACACTGTTCATAATTATTATCATCCAGCGAGAATATAAGCAATATTTAATTCCCTACAATTGCGACCTTATTCTCATTAACGTATCGAGTAGAGTAAGTACAAGGAAAAGAATTTTCCGTCTCTACTAAAATATGTTGCGAATGCGTGAGAGAGGGGTTGAGGGAGACTGATGACTAGCAACGCAACTGGCAAGAGAGTCGGACGCAACACAACGTGGCGTCCATTAGACTAGGGAGAGGCGAAGTTTCCAACAATTTAGCGCAGGCCCTGGCTATTAATCGGCGTAGGAGTGTGCAACTACTCCAGTAGCAATCTAAAGATTGCATCGGTGGACAACCAGCAGGGTAAGTGTTCTAGTACTTTTATACGAGCTCGCTATAATTTTTACTGTACACTTATCCATCGTTACTCCGTAATACTTCCCCAAACACCAAGTACGTCCACAAGGAATTTGATTTTCCCTTCCAATGAATAGTAATGACACAATATAATTTGTGCAGACAAATTTTACATTCCATTGGGTTTTCAGCGTGTGTCGGAGCTGCCGTGGCCTCCACATTTTCCCAAGCTACGCTATTGCATCACGTGTTCTAGCAAGTTCCAGATGATGCCATCTCGACACCGCATCTCCATTCACTGTCACAGCTAAGCATCTGAACTTATTTTAATTATTTCCTATTTACTAATGAACGGTTGAAAGCTAATAATAATTTGAGAATATATTTCATTTACGTGATTTAGGAAATCAAGTATAATTTGATAGCCTTATGTACTTAGATGAGAATAGTTTTCTTGTTTAATCACTATCCAATATATTCTTAATTGCTACTAACCAAATTATCAAATGTCTATTTTATTTATATCTTACTATATTGGGAGCCGGTCGGCCGAGCGGACTGCACGCTGGAATTGTGATCCTGTGGTCCTGGGTTCGATCCCAGGCGCCGGCGAGAAACAATTGGCAGAGTTTCTTTCACCCTATGCCCCTGTTACCTAGCAGTAAAATAGGTACCTGGGAGTTAGTCAGCTGTCACGGGCTACTTCCTGGGGGTGGAGGCCTGGTCGAAGACCGGGCCGCGGGGACACTAAAGCCCCGAAATCATCTCAAGATAACCTCAAGATATACTAAGAGTTACTAATTTTATTCGAGGAAGAACCAGCCTCGATGAGTGTACTGGGAGTACTTTACTTCTGGTATTTACCCCCCATTTGTGAAGGAGGGAAAGTTTACCCTTTGAATAGTAATTTACTTTACAGTCCATAAATATTCAAGGAATAACTCCTAATAGTTACATTATCCACAGGCACTGGTATTTCAGTCCTTTTCTATTGTTCATTTATCTGTTTCCCTTTTCAGTAAAAATAGGGTGGTCCTTCGATTAATTTAAATCAGTTAATTAAATATCAATATATTGAGAGTAAACTTTCTTTCACGACACAAGCTACTTCTGGATTTCATCACCATGATTTAGCTTGAGGTGTGAGCTTACTCGATTTTGTATGGTTCAGGGTCGGGCTCCCACGCCGTAGTAGTGACACATTATATCATCATGAGCATAACTCACAACCTGAGTAGCCACAAGCAGCTGTCGCCTCAGAACACCTATATCAAAGTCGGTATATGCATAAAAGCATATGGAGGAGTTGAATATAAGTTGAGAACCGGACATGCGATTTGTTATCACAAAAAAGTTTGGTGATTAGTAATCACAAAACCTCGGATCAGAGTATATCTCGCAATAAGATTTATATGTGCAGGTATCTATTGGAGATTGTGAGGCGTTAAACTGTCAACTGGGTGGCAGTGATACGTGTTATCTCTTCAAAGTGGTGTTGTGCAACTAGTGGGCGACTGCTGGGCGCGCCACTAGTGGGCGACTGCTAGGCGCGCCACTAGTGGGCGACTGCTAGGAGCGCCACTAGTGGGCAACTGCTAGGTGCAACACTAGTGGGCGACTGCTGGGCGCAACACTAGTGGGCGACTGCTGGGCGCAACACTAGTGGGCGACTGCTGGGCGCGCCACTAGTGGGCGACTGCTGGGTGCAACACTAGTGGGCGACTGCTGGGTGCAACACTAGTGGGCGACTGCTGGGCGCAACACTAGTGGGCGACTGCTGGGCGCGCCACTAGTGGGCGACTGCTGGGTGCAACACTAGTGGGCGACTGCTGGGCGCAACACTAGTGGGCGACTGCTGGGCGCGCCACTAGTGGGCGACTGCTGGGCGCGCCACTAGTGGGCGACTGCTGGGCGCGCCACTAGTGGGCGACTGCTGGGCGCGCCACTAGTGGGCGACTGCTGGGCGCAACACTAGTGGGCGACTGCTGGGCGCAACACTAGTGGGCGACTGCTAGGTGCAACACTAGTGGGCGACTGCTAGGTGCAACACTAGTGGGCGACTGCTGGGTGCAACACTAGTGGGCGACTGCTGGGTGCAACACTAGTGGGCGACTGCTAGGCGCAACACTAGTGGGCGACTGCTGGGCGCAACACTAGTGGGCGACTGCTGGGCGCAACACTACTGGGCGACTGCTAGGTGCAACACTAGTGGGCGACTGCTGGGTGCAACACTAGTGGGCGAATGCTGGGTGCAACACTAGTGGGCGACTGCTGGGTGCAACACTAGTGGGCGACTGCTGGGTGCAACACTAGTGGGCGACTGCTGGGTGCAACACTAGTGGGCGACTGCTGGGTGCAACACTAGTGGGCGACTGCTGGGCGCAACACTAGTGGGCGACTGCTGGGTGCAACACTAGTGGGCGACTGCTGGGCGCAACACTAGTGGGCGACTGCTGGGCGCAACACTAGAGGGCGACTGCTGGGTGCAACACTAGTGGGCGACTGCTAGGTGCAACACTAGTGGGCGACTGCTAGGCGCAACACTAGTGGGCGACTGCTGGGTGCAACACTAGTGGGCGACTGCTGGGTGCAACACTAGTGGGCGACTGCTAGGTGCAACACTAGTGGGCGACTGCTGGGTGCAACACTAGTGGGCGACTGCTGGGTGCAACACTAGTGGGCGACTGCTAGGTGCAACACTAGTGGGCGACTGCTAGGCGCAACATTAGTGGGCGACTGCTGGGTGCAACACTAGTGGGCGACTGCTGGGTGCAACACTAGTGGGCGACTGCTAGGTGCAACACTAGTGGGCGACTGCTGGGTGCAACACTAGTGGGCGACTGCTGGGTGCAACACTAGTGGGCGACTGCTGGGTGCAACACTAGTGGGCGACTGCTAGGTGCAACACTAGTGGGCGACTGCTAGGTGCAACACTAGTGGGCGACTGCTGGGTGCAACACTAGTGGGCGACTGCTGGGCGCAACACTAGTGGGCGACTGCTGGGCGCAACACTAGTGGGCGACTGCTGGGCGCAACACTAGTGGGCGACTGCTGGGCGCAACACTAGTGGGCGACTGCTGGGTGCAACACTAGTGGGCGACTGCTAGGTGCAACACTAGTGGGCGACTGCTAGGCGCAACACTAGTGGGCGACTGCTGGGTGCAACACTAGTGGGCGACTGCTAGGTGCAACACTAGTGTTGCACCTGCTGGGCGCAACACTAGTGGGCGACTGCTAGGCGCAACACTAGTGGGCGACTGCTGGGCGCAACACTAGTGGGCGACTGCTAGGTGCAACACTAGTGGGCGACTGCTGGGTGCAACACTAGTGGGCGACTGCTGGGTGCAACACTAGTGGGCGACTGCTAGGTGCAACACTAGTGGGCGACTGCTGGGTGCAACACTAGTGGGCGACTGCTGGGTGCAACACTAGTGGGCGACTGCTAGGTGCAACACTAGTGGGCGACTGCTGGGTGCAACACTAGTGGGCGACTGCTGGGCGCAACACTAGTGGGCGACTGCTAGGTGCAACACTAGTGGGCGACTGCTGGGTGCAACACTAGTGGGCGACTGCTGGGTGCAACACTAGTGGGCGACTGCTGGGCGCAACACTAGTGGGCGACTGCTGGGTGCAACACTAGTGGGCGACTGCTGGGTGCAACACTAGTGGGCGACTGCTGGGTGCAACACTAGTGGGCGACTGCTGGGTGCAACACTAGTGGGCGACTGCTGGGTGCAACACTAGTGGGCGACTGCTGGGTGCAACACTAGTGGGCGACTGCTGGGCGCAACACTAGTGGGCGACTGCTGGGTGCAACACTAGTGGGCGACTGCTGGGTGCAACACTAGTGGGCGACTGCTGGGTGCAACACTAGTGGGCGACTGCTGGGCGCAACACTAGTGGGCGACTGCTAGGTGCAACACTAGTGGGCGACTGCTGGGTGCAACACTAGTGGGCGACTGCTGGGCGCAACACTAGTGGGCGACTGCTGGGTGCAACACTAGTGGGCGACTGCTGGGTGCAACACTAGTGGGCGACTGCTGGGTGCAACACTAGTGGGCGACTGCTGGGTGCAACACTAGTGGGCGACTGCTGGGTGCAACACTAGTGGGCGACTGCTGGGCGCAACACTTGTGGGCGACTGCTGGGTGCAACACTAGTGGGCGACTGCTGGGTGCAACACTAGTGGGCGACTGCTGGGTGCAACACTAGTGGGCGACTGCTGGGCGCAACACTAGTGGGCGACTGCTAGGTGCAACACTAGTGGGCGACTGCTGGGTGCAACACTAGTGGGCGACTGCTGGGTGCAACACTAGTGGGCGACTGCTGGGCGCAACACTAGTGGGCGACTGCTGGGTGCAACACTAGTGGGCGACTGCTGGGTGCAACACTAGTGGGCGACTGCTGGGTGCAACACTAGTGGGCGACTGCTGGGTGCAACACTAGTGGGCGACTGCTGGGTGCAACACTAGTGGGCGACTGCTGGGTGCAACACAAGTGGGCGACTGCTAGGCGCAACACTAGTGGGCGACTGCTGGGTGCAACACTAGTGGGCGACTGCTGGGTGCAACACTAGTGGGCGACTGCTGGGTGCAACACTACTGGGCGACTGCTGGGCGCAACACTAGTGGGCGACTGCTGGGCGCAACACTAGTGGGCGACTGCTAGGCGCAACACTAGTGGGCGACTGCTGGGCGCAACACTAGTGGGCGACTGCTGGGCGCAACACTAGTGGGCGACTGCTGGGCGCAACACTAGTGGGCGACTGCTAGGCGCAACACTAGTTGGCGACTGCTGGGTGCAACACTAGTGGGCGACTGCTGGGTGCAACACTAGTGGGCGACTGCTAGGCGCAACACTAGTGGGCGACTGCTGGGTGCAACACTAGTGGGCGACTGCTGGGTGCAACGCTAGTGGGCGACTGCTGGGTGCAACACTAGTGGGCGACTGCTGGGTGCAACACTAGTGGGCGACTGCTAGGCGCAACACTAGTGGGCGACTGCTGGGCGCAACACTAGTGGGCGACTGCTGGGCGCAACACTAGTGGGCGACTGCTGGGTGCAACACTAGTGGGCGACTGCTGGGTGCAACACTAGTGGGCGACTGCTAGGCGCAACACTAGTGGGCGACTGCTAGGCGCAACACTAGTGGGCGACTGCTAGGCGCAACACTAGTGGGCGACTGCTGGGTGCAACACTAGTGGGCGACTGCTGGGTGCAACACTAGTGGGCGACTGCTAGGCGCAACACTAGTGGGCGACTGCTAGGTGCAACACTAGTGGGCGACTGCTGGGTGCAACACTAGTGGGCGACTGCTGGGTGCAACACTAGTGGGCGACTGCTGGGTGCAACACTAGTGGGCGACTGCTAGGTGCAACACTAGTGGGCGACTGCTAGGCGCAACACTAGTGGGCGACTGCTGGGCGCAACACTAGTGGGCGACTGCTGGGTGCAACACTAGTGGGCGACTGCTAGGTGCAACACTAGTGGGCGACTGCTAGGCGCAACACTAGTGGGCGACTGCTGGGTGCAACACACTAGTGGGCGACTGCTGGGCGCAACACTAGTGGGCGACTGCTAGGCGCAACACTAGTGGGCGACTGCTAGGTGCAACACTAGTGGGCGACTGCTGGGTGCAACACTAGTGGGCGACTGCTGGGTGCAACACTAGTGGGCGACTGCTGGGCGCAACACTAGTGGGCGACTGCTAGGCGCAACACTAGTGGGCGACTGCTAGGCGCAACACTAGTGGGCGACTGCTAGGTGCAACACTAGTGGGCGACTGCTGGGTGCAACACTAGTGGGCGACTGCTGGGTGCAACACTAGTGGGCGACTGCTAGGCGCAACACTAGTGGGCGACTGCTAGGCGCAACACTAGTGGGCGACTGCTAGGCGCAACACTAGTGGGCGACTGCTAGGTGCAACACTAGTGGGCGACTGCTGGGTGCAACACTAGTGGGCGACTGCTGGGTGCAACACTAGTGGACGACTGCTGGGTGCAACACTAGTGGGCGACTGCTGGGTGCAACACTAGTGGGCGACTGCTAGGCGCAACACTAGTGGGCGACTGCTGGGCGCAACACTAGTGGGCGACTGCTGGGTGCAACACTAGTGGGCGACTGCTGGGCGCAACACTAGTGGGCGACTGCTGGGCGCAACACTAGTGGGCGACTGCTGGGTGCAACACTAGTGGGCGACTGCTGGGCGCAACACTAGTGGGCGACTGCTGGGTGCAACACTAGTGGGCGACTGCTGGGTGCAACACTAGTGGGCGACTGCTGGGTGCAACACTAGTGGGCGACTGCTGGGTGCAACACTAGTGGGCGACTGCTGGGCGCAACACTAGTGGGCGACTGCTGGGCGCAACACTAGTGGGCGACTGCTGGGTGCAACACTAGTGGGCGACTGCTGGGTGCAACACTAGTGGGCGACTGCTGGGTGCAACACTAGTGGGCGACTGCTGGGTGCAACACTAGTGGGCGACTGCTGGGTGCAACACTAGTGGGCGACTGCTGGGCGCAACACTAGTGGGCGACTGCTGGGTGCAACACTAGTGGGCGACTGCTGGGCGCAACACTAGTGGGCGACTGCTGGGCGCAACACTAGTGGGCGACTGCTCGGTGCAACACTAGTGGGCGACTGCTGGGTGCAACACTAGTGGGCGACTGCTGGGTGCAACACTAGTGGGCGACTGCTGGGTGCAACACTAGTGGGCGACTGCTAGGTGCAACACTAGTGGGCGACTGCTGGACGCAACACTAGTGGGCGACTGCTAGGTGCAACACTAGTGGGCGACTGCTGGGTGCAACACTAGTGGGCGACTGCTGGGTGCAACACTAGTGGGCGACTGCTGGGTACAACACTAGTGGGCGACTGCTAGGTGCAACACTAGTGGGCGACTGCTGGGCGCAACACTAGTGGGCGACTGCTGGGTGCAACACTAGTGGGCGACTGCTGGGCGCAACACTAGTGGGCGACTGCTAGGTGCAACACTAGTGGGCGACTGCTAGGTGCAACACTAGTGGGCGACTGCTGGGCGCAACACTAGTGGGCGACTGCTGGGTGCAACACTAGTGGGCGACTGCTGGGCGCAACACTAGTGGGCGACTGCTGGGCGCAACACTAGTGGGCGACTGCTGGGTGCAACACTAGTGGGCGACTGCTAGGTGCAACACTAGTGGGCGACTGCTAGGCGCAACACTAGTGGGCGACTGCTAGGCGCAACACTAGTGGGCGACTGCTGGGCGCAACACTAGTGGGCGACTGCTGGGTGCAACACTAGTGGGCGACTGCTAGGTGCAACACTAGTGGGCGACTGCTAGGCGCAACACTAGTGGGCGACTGCTAGGCGCAACACTAGTGGGCGATTGCTGGGCGCAACACTAGTGGGCGACTGCTGGGTGCAACACTAGTGGGCGACTGCTAGGTGCAACACTAGTGGGCGACTGCTGGGTGCAACACTAGTGGGCGACTGCTGGGCGCAACACTAGTGGGCGACTGCTGGGCGCAACACTAGTGGGCGACTGCTAGGCGCAGCACTAGTGGGCGACTGCTGGGCGCAACACTAGTGGGCGACTGCTGGGTGCAACACTAGTGGGCGACTGCTAGGTGCAACACTAGTGGGCGACTGCTAGGCGCAACACTAGTGGTCGACTGCTGGGCGCAACACTAGTGGGCGACTGCTGGGCGCAACACTAGTGGACGACTGCTGGGTGCAACACTAGTGGGCGACTGCTGGGTGCAACACTAGTGGGCGACTGCTGGGTGCAACACTAGTGGGCGACTGCTGGGCGCAACACTAGTGGGCGACTGCTAGGTGCAACACTAGTGGGCGACTGCTGGGTGCAACACTAGTGGGCGACTGCTGGGCGCAACACTAGTGGGCGACTGCTGGGTGCAACACTAGTGGGCGACTGCTGGGCGCAACACTAGTGGGCGACTGCTGGGCGCAACACTAGTGGGCGACTGCTGGGTGCAACACTAGTGGGCGACTGCTAGGTGCAACACTAGTGGGCGACTGCTAGGCGCAACACTAGTGGGCGACTGCTAGGCGCAACACTAGTGGGCGACTGCTAGGCGCAACACTAGTGGGCGACTGCTGGGCGCAACACTAGTGGGCGACTGCTGGGCGCAACACTAGTGGGCGACTGCTGGGTGCAACACTAGTGGGCGACTGCTGGGCGCAACACTAGTGGGCGACTGCTGGGCGCAACACTAGTGGGCGACTGCTAGGTGCAACACTAGTGGGCGACTGCTAGGCGCAACACTAGTGGGCGACTGCTAGGCGCAACACTAGTGGGCGACTGCTGGGCGCAACACTAGTGGCGACTGCTGGGCGCAACACTAGTGGGCGACTGCTGGGCGCAACACTAGTGGGCGACTGCTGGGCGCAACACTAGTGGGCGACTGCTGGGTGCAACACTAGTGGGCGACTGCTGGGTGCAACACTAGTGGGCGACTGCTAGGCGCAACACTAGTGGGCGACTGCTGGGCGCAACACTAGTGGGCGACTGCTGGGTGCAACACTAGTGGGCGACTGCTGGGCGCAACACTAGTGGGCGACTGCTGGGTGCAACACTAGTGGGCGACTGCTAGGTGCAACACTAGTGGGCGACTGCTGGGCGCAACACTAGTGGGCGACTGCTGGGTGCAACACTAGTGGGCGACTGCTAGGTGCAACACTAGTGGGCGACTGCTGGGTGCAACACTAGTGGGCGACTGCTGGGTGCAACACTAGTGGGCGACTGCTGGGCGCAACACTAGTGGGCGACTGCTCCACTAGTTGGTGACCAACGCAACACCAGGGGGTTTAGACCCCCCCCCCCCTTTACCTCGAAATTATAGTATATATTTAAGGTAGGAATATATTTTCACATATAAACGTAACATTCCCCAATTCACCCCTATAATTCTAAATTACCCTTATACTATTATTTCGAGGTAAGGGGGTCTAAACCCCCTGGTTATGGGTTAGGTTAAGGAAAATTGGGTAAATGGTAATTAAATAGTTTTAGTGAGTTATATCCCTTTCTAACTAAGGTTAGGTTAAGGATGGTTAAGTTGAACTGCTGTAGAGAAAATTCATTATTAACATATTTTATATTAACCCCCCAGGATAATAAAGGTTAGGTTGAAGATGGGTATATATTGATGTGGACAAAAATGTTACGAATATGATGCAATATTGAACCAAGATTCCTGTATCAGAGGTTCGGTCCAGAGCGGTTGGGTTGATGCATAAACAACACTTTCCTCCTGTAAATACGATAAATTTGAAGTTAGATAAAGGGAGGTTAGGTGCAGGGTGGATGGGTTGATGTGTAAAACAAAACACTTACCCAACAATATAGCTACAATATTGAACATAAATCCAACTTTAATAGGCGAGTGGTAGTTAGGTCCATATCCAAAACATCACTTTTCTATGAATATGGATACAATGTTCAACAAAGAACCTGGTAGGTTAGGCACAGTGCGGTTAGGTTAATATCCAAAACTTTACTTTTCCAAGAATATAGATTTAATATTCAACAAAGCTCCATGACCTCTGCAGGCTAGGTGTGGGGCATTTAGGTTCATATCCAAAAAACATCACTTTTCTGAGTATATGTCGTATCAGAGGTTTGGTCTGAGGTGGTTGATTTGTGGTAATTTGAGGAAAATACCTATTAATAACATCCTTCACATAATAATATATAAGCAAAATTATCTGTAATCTAGGGTGGAATGGAGGTTGGGAATAGACATTATCAGCTATTATCAGTCAATTCATGCTCTGGATGTGATGTGCATAGGTACATTTAGTAGAATTTGGGGTTTTGGTTTGATAAAATTAGGAAAAATTTAGTGGAATTGACACAATTTGGGATAATTTGGATGAATTCACCTAATGCTATGTTAGGTTAGGTCTGGTTTGGTAGGTTTGTTGAAGGTAAGTAAGTAATTATCAAAAGAAGGCACCAAACCGGGAAGGCTATGTAGCACCATCAAATGTGCCGAATAATCAGAGGGCGCTAAATATCACCAAGGATGCCAATACGGGAATAAAAACGCATAAGGCGAACGATATCAAAAGTATCCGAGTCACCAAGAATTCTATTGAGGGACAGGTGACCGCAAGGGGCGGTCGGAAAGCAAGACACACGCTCGTCCTGGAAGTCAGGACATTCAAGAAGGACATGCACGACCGTAAGAGGGACAATGCAACTAGGACAATAAGGAGCAGGGCGGCGCTCCATCAAGTGACCATGGGTTAAGCGAGTATGGCCAATACGCAACCTCGCCAGAGCTGTTTCCCATTGCCGGTTACGGTGGTAGGAGGACGGCCACGAGGAAACACAACATTTAAGAGTACGTAGTTTGTTACCAGTAACAGACGACCAAGAAGCCTGCCAACGGGTAAAGACGGAGGAATGGATAACCGGGTAAAAGTCGGAATATGGAATACCTTTACGAGAGATGGGACAAGAGCGGACAGCTTCCTTGGCGGCAGCATCCGCACGCTCATTTAAAGACACACCAATATGGCTGGGAACCCAACAAAACTCAACCGACTTAAATTTACTGTGAACAAGAAACAGCCAATGCTGGATCTCGACAACTACTGGATGAACTGAATTAAAGGACCCGAGAGTCATGAGGGCACTACGAGAGTCAACAACAACTACAAAGGAAGACTGACCACGAGAAAGCAGGAGACGAAGAGCATAGAGAATAGCATAAAGCTCTGCTGTAAAGATGCTAGTCTCCGGATGTAAGCGACACATATAAGTGCGATCAGGAAAAACAACAGAGTAGCCAACACCATCCGCAGACTTAGACCCATCGGTGAAGACAGAAACGGAGCGGGAGTGAGAAGAAAAGTGCTCGAGGAAAAGGCGTTTTAGAACCGTAGGAGGGGTAAAAGCTTTAGTGATACGGGTCAAGGATGTACAAAACTGCGGAAGAGGGACTCTCCATGGGGGCAAAGAAGGAACAACACGAGGAGAAACATCAGAAATACGAACGGAAAGAGAATCCTGTAGGCGAGATAACCGGACAGAAAGAGGGAGGTGGTGAAGAGGAACAGGAACCGCAGGAGGGGTAAAAGTTAAAGCACGACAGAGGCGAGAGGAAGGAAGTTGCAAGGACCGCGCAAGATAGCGAAGACAGTAGCGATCACCGCGGTCCTGGAGAGACAGGAAGCCAGTGTCAACATACAAGCTAAGGATGGAAGTCGAACGAAAGGCACCAGAACTGAGGCGCAACCCAGTATGGTGCAAAGCATCAAGACGGCGAAGAGAAGAAGGAAAAGCAGACGAGTAAGCAGGGCAACCATAATCGAGCTTAGACAGGACGAGAGAGGAATGTAAAGCAAGGAGAGTGCGCCTATCTGCCCCCCAAGAAGTATGGGACAAGACCCGAAGGAGGGTAAGGGCCTTAGAGCACTCAACACGGAGGTAAGAGATATGGGGAGACCAAGACAAACGAGTGTCAAGGAATAACCCCAAAAGCTTCGCAGAATCTTTGTATTCAAGGGGATGACCATAAAGTGACAAAGAGGGACGAAGAACGACCTCGTTTCCGCGTAAAAGTCATGGCACAAGTCTTAGAAGTAGAGAACTTGAAGCCATGATCGGTGGCCCAAGAGGACACGGCATCAATTGCAAGTTGAAGCCGGCGCTGAAGGAGAGGCGAATCATCACCTTGACAGCAAAGGGTAAGATCATCGACATAGAGAGCGGAGAAGACACCAGAAGGAAGAGAGGAAGAAGACCATTGAGGGCAACCAGAAAAAGAGTAGTGCTCAGAACACTACCCTGGGGTACACCTTCGTATTGCTGAAAAGAGGCAGAGAGAGCGGTACCAAGGCGCACCCGAAAGGAACGACGAGAGAGGAAGCTGCGGAGAAAGAGAGGGAGATGACCACGAAGGCCAAAAGAATGAAGTTGAGATAGAATATGATATCGCCAAGTGGTGTCGTAAGCCTTTTCCAGGTCAAAAAGGACGGCATCAACGGAGGTCTTCGCAGCAAAAGCAGTACGAATATAGACCTCCAAGTTCACCAGGACATCTGTCGTGCTGCGGCACTTGCGGAAACTAAATTGAGAAGGGGAGAGGAGGTGGTGGTGTTCCAGGAACCACATCAGAAGAACGTTAACCATACGTTCAAAGAGTTTGCAGACACAACTTGTGAGAGCAATAGGGCGAAAGTCCTTAGAGGAAGTACCCAGAGACCCCGGTTTGCGAACAGGGAGGACAACGGCATCGAGCCAGTCCTCAGGTACTGACGACGACTCCCAGATCCGATTATACAGACTCAGTAAATACTGAGACGTGCACGGAGGGAGATGGCGAAGCATCTCATAATGAATACCATCGGAGCCCGCCGCCGTTGAACCGCAGAGGGCCAGGGCAGAACGAAGTTCAGAGAGAGAGAAGGGATCATTATAGGGAAGCTGAAGATGAGTGCAGAAATCTAAAGGACGAGACTCAAGGACAGGTTTACAAAGAAGGAAAGATTGGGGAAGATGAAGACCAGAGCTAACAGAAGAAAAGTGGGAACCCAGTTCGGAAGCGACCTGCATCGGGTCCGCCACAAGAGTATCATGGAGGTGAAGGACCGGTGAAACATCGGGAACGAACTTACCCGCTATCTTGCGGATACGCTTCCAGATCTGGGTCAGAGGGGTTTTGGACGTAATTGTTGAGACATAAGATGCCCAACATTCACGTTTAGCCGTACAGATGGCCCTACGGGCCACCGCACTCGCTTTCCGAAAGAAAAGAAAAGAATCGGTCGTCTGCCTACGGCGGTGACTCTTCCAGGCTGCATGCTTACAGCAGACAGCCCGAGCACAGTCCGCATTCCACCAGGGAACGCACTTCCGTGGACCCCGAGAGGAAGAGCGAGGAATAGAGCGGAGGGCAGCGTTGAAGACAGTGTCATGAAAAAGGAAGAGAGAGCGAGAGAGAGGCATAAGGGAGAGGTCAGAGAGAGCAGCACTGAGGGTAAATAGGGTCCAGTCCGCCTTAGCAAACTGCCACCTAGGGAAAGAGAGGGAAGGGCGAAAAGAGAAAAAGGAAACAAGGATGGGGAAATGATCACTTCCATGGAGGTCATCAAGAACCTGCCACGTGAAATCTAAGTAAAGAGAAGAAGAGCAGAGAGAAAGATCAAGACAAGAAAGGGTGCGAGTCCGAGAGTCCAAATGAGTGGGCTCACCAGAATTCAGAAGAGACAGGGAAGAAGAGAGGATAAACGGCTCAAGAAGGCGACCCCGGGTATTCGTCAGAACGTCACCCCAAAGAAAATGACGACAATTGAAGTCACCCTGCAGGAGCACAGGCTCCGGAAAGGAGTCTAGGAGGTGTTTCAAATCAGGAAGAGAGAGCAGGACACTCGGGGGGGAGATAAATGGAACAAACTGTGTACCATTTCCCCACAAAGATACGAGCAGCAGAACAATGGAGAGGCGAAGGAAAAAGTAAAGGAACAAAGGGAATATCAGTAAGAATCAAGAGAGCAGAAGAATTAGAAGCCCCAGCAACGGCTGGAGGGGGGGGGAGAGAAAGGAATAGCCACGAAAACGACCAGTACGAGCACCAAGCATCGGCTCCTGGAGACAGATACAAAGGGGCGAAAACCGCGAAATCAGAAGATGGAGTTCGAGGAAATTGGCGTAATAACCTCGAACGTTCCATTGAAGAATGGACAACGACGAGAAGAGAAAGGACAAAAACAGAGAACAAGGAAGAAACAAAAGCGAAAGAGCCACAGAGCACGTTAAAGAATATCAGGGTCGGGATCAGGGTCAGCAAAGTCAGGGTTAGGGGGCATGGGTAAACTGAGCAAAGACGGAGGGAAGGAAACGGGAGAACAGATCAGAGGTGGGCGGGCAGGGTCCGGAGGAGGAGACAACGGAGAGGAGCAGTCAAGGACAGCAGCAGGAAGAGGGGGAGTAGAAAGAGGGGAGCACACCCCAGCAAGAGCAGCAACCGAAAGGGAAGCAGGGGCCAAAGAAACTTCCATAGCAGGAACAGGGGGCGCAATCACTGAAACGGGAAGGGAAGGAGCAACAGAGCCAGAAGTAGGAGCTGAGGAAGAAAGCGAAGCCTTCTTACCCGCCGGGGAGGAGGAAGGAGAGGAGCCAGGCTTACGCTTCTGACTTAAAGAGACTGGTGTCCCAGCAACTACGTACCGGGAACAGATTCCAGTGTCTCAACAGGAGAAGCTGAACGAGAGCACACACGACGGCCGTTAGGAGAGCGATGGACATCCGCCTGCACCGACAGGCGGCGGGGAGAGCCGATAGACGGAGGAAGAGGATGAGAAGGAGGATCGGAGGGGGACGAGGAAGAAGACACAGGAGACATGACAGACCGGGTAGAAAGAAGGGGAACCCCAGACAGAGGACCAGGAGGGGGACCCCTCGGGACAGAACACAAAGGGACAGAGGAGGGGGCAGTGGGCGTATCAGGGTCCAAGGCCCGGAAACGGTTGTGAGTCTGAGGATGGTGGGAAGGACGAGGAGAGGAAGAGCGCAACACGCGAGCATAAGAGATGTTAGTATAAGGCGGGAGCCGGCGAACCTGCCGTCTCGCCTCAGGAAAAGATAAACGCTCCCGGTGCTTCAAGTTGAGGACGGCTGCCTCAAGCTTGTAATGGACACAGGCACGGGAGAAGGTAGGATTGGCCTCACCGCAGTTGAGGCAGCGAACTTGGGGAGAAGTGCACTCCGACTTAGAGTGACCTTCACCCCCACACAAAGGACAGAGAGAGACAGTCCCAGAGCAGCGGAGGGCACCATGCCCAAACCTTCAGCACTTGTTACAAAGTCGAGGAGAAGGAATATACTCCTGGACAGAGCACCTGGCACCAGCAAGAATGACAGAGGGTGAAAGGGTCCTACCATCAAAGGTAATCTTCACAACCCGGAGGGGTTGATGGCGACTACCACGAGGGGGACGAGTAAACAAGTCAACCTGGAGGACAGAATGGCCTTGGGCATCAAGGATATGCCGAATATCATCGTGGCAATCCTGCAGATTCCGAACACCGGTTGCAACATGGGGTGGGAGGAGAATAGTGCCAACACTGGCATTCATCTGAACGTTCTTGGAGACCCGAACAGGGATCTCGCCAAGGCAAGACAAGGCAGCCAAACGGGAAGCTGCATCCTGAGAAGGAGCAGCAACGACACGTGTACCGAGACGAGTGGGGTTGAAAGTAACAGACGCATCCATGGAATCTACAAGATGCCGATGGAGGGAGAAATCGTCAGGAGGCGCAGAATCAAGAGGGAGGAGATCAAAGTATTTGGCCCATGAAGCAGGACCAAACAAGGCCTGATACGCATCAGCACGGGAAGGAATCGAGCGAGTGCGGCTGGGGCGCGAACGGCGTTGAGAACCCCTAGAGAGAGAGGGGTCAAAAGGCGCAGTAGTCACAACGAGAGACTTAGCCGCACCAGGGGATGAAGTGGTCACCACCGGGGGCTGGAGGCTCGACCCAACCACAGAGGAGGGAGGGGAGCTGGGGGAAGAAATCAGGACGGTCAAAGGAGGAGCCAGGTTGGGGCCCAACGCAGCGGGAGCTACAAAGCCTGGTTTTCCAATACAGGCCGACTCGGGGGCTTGGTCGCCCACCCCACGAGCCTGAGAGGGTACAACGGAAACATTCATCGACATAGAAACGAAGAAAGAAATTCATCCACGAATGTGCCCCCATACCCACCATGGAGCCACAATTAGAGGCAGGACACCCAACAGGAAGCTATCGCCGATCATGCCGGGGCCCCCTAGGGGTGCGTCGTAAGTATACGCCCCACAAACGCCACCTTAAGAACCGTCAGTCCG